>NW_023615533.1:0-60001 GCF_013339695.2 Rhipicephalus sanguineus | reverse complement strand
CTTACTGCGCATGCGCATACCCTCTCCACTCATCCTCTGCCCTTCCCCCTCTCCTCTTTCTCTCTCCCCGCCCCTCTCCCCTTTCCCCCTCTCCACTTCTCTTCCTTTCCATTCTTCCTCTGAAACGCGGGCTAGATATGCCGAAATTCTCTCCTGCGCAACGCCGCGTTGAGCACCAGCGAATGCGCGTCCCCTCCCCCCCTCTCTCCTCTCCTACGCTGCCCCCATCTCGCGCGCCTGCCGACTGCGTTCCCCGCTCGCCCTGTGAGAATTAACGGCCAGGCTAATTGGAAGACGAGACGCGCGTAGCGTTCCTCTTCGCGTTCCATGACGCGAGGTCGGTTGCATGCCCAAGGAACGCCAACGGAACGCGATCGTGCAAGTGCTCCGGCTTCGCATCGCCTCATGGTCCCCTTTAGCGGGAAATGGTGTAATTTTTCTCCAGCGTGAGCTGACACAAAGCGATGGCCGATTTTGCGATTTATTTATGGCCGAGAGGACAGTGTGCGAGTAGCAAGCGCGAGTTCGGATCGAAGCGGGCTGTCGTGTCTGCATGGGTGCTGCCATGTTGGCTTGTAACCCCAGCTACTGGCGGTTGCTAATACAACGAATAAAGGCACACGCCATAAATACGAAGTAGATTAAACATATCGCTTATCGTTATGGCGTGGTACGTACCAAACAAACGCAAATGTCTCAACGTTTTCAACTTTGAGGCGATTACATGTAGAACTATGTTTTGCTGCGCAAGCATGTGACTTGCTTACACCCTGCTGCAACCAGCTTGTGTGGTACGGCCGTACGGCCACGGCCGCTTCGCTGGCCCAATGTGTTGGCTGGGGCAAATGGCTGGGGGAAGGTCATTTACGATCACGTGATCAAACATGGCAGCGCCCGTGCGCCGCTGCGGAAAATGGTGTATACATGACCAATAACGAAACGGCTACGAGAACACGAAGTCGTAGGCGGATAGATAGATAGATAGATAGATAGATAGATAGATAGATAGATAGATAGATAGATAGATAGATAGATAGATAGATAGATAGACAGATAGATAGATAGATAGATAGATAGATAGATAGATAGATAGATAGATAGATAGATAGATAGATAGATAGATACGCTCAATGTTGCCGGAATTCGCTAGGAAGCGCTGTTTCCAGCGGTCGGTAGCACTAACAGCGTAACCTTGCGGTTGCTTGAATGAAAGCGCAGTTAGATTAGCACTGCGGCTTGCACCAAACTGATCGACTCCAACCGAGAACAGGCTAGAAGCAGTAAATGTTAATCCCAGCCTATTCGCCGGCATTTCAAGGAACATTCTGAGGAGTGAGAAAAACGGCGGCATGAGAGAAAAAAATTGATATATCGTTTCCGCTTCATTGCAAACTGCACAGAGGTTTGTGAGGCCAGATTTGTGAAGGTAATAATTTAACCGGAGAACTTTACAGCGAAAGCTTGTGCGGGTCACCTCGCATTGACGTGAATTGCATTTGGTGGTGTTCTGTGGGAATTGGAAGTGCCGGTACTCCCCAGATTGGATGAGAGCTCTTTCAGCGTTTTTAGAACATAACAGGCGATTGAATCTCTCTCCTGTAATGAAAGGAAAATGTGTTAGTATATGTAACACCAGACGATTTAAAGACGCCGTAGCGAGCAAGTCAGCTGCTTCATTTCGAAAAATTTCAGCATGCCCGGGAACCCACACAAACCGAACTTCTGATAGGCTACATGGTACAAGAGTCGAAGATAACTTGAGAAGATGTGATTGGTTTGCGGACGTTAAATATGTAGAAGCAGACAATGCATCTGTAATAATGATAGCTTGAGATTTCTGAGAATTTATTTTTCTAACAGCCGATGTTATTACCAGAAATTCTGCAAGAAATATTGGGGTGAAGTAAGGCAGTCGGAGAGCAAGAGACCAATTAAGCTGATGGGTAAAGATGCCATCTCCGGCCTCTTGAAGATATTGCGTTGCGCCCGTAGAAATTACATAGTGAGCAGGAAATTGACGGAGATGATCCTGAAGCAGGCCTTCGAGAACACGCTTTGGAGATAGCTATACATTTCTTGGAAAAATATCGTAAAAAACTGAATTACGCTGCAACGAACACAGTTTTTGGGAAGTTAAGCTCGGCAGAGATAATTGTAGGTCTGATAACAGAGACTCGACGAAAATACTTGAGGCCTTCAATACGTCACCACGGATGCTTAAATAAAGAATCGGGAGATGTGATCAAAACTGTCTGAGAACCAGAGAGAGGCGCATCGTAGAGCTTTCAAAACGTCTGTACAGTAAACTGTTTAAACCTTGCATCAAGTGGCATGACTCGAGCATCTAAATACAGCACGTTATTAGCAGCACGGTAGTCCAAGACACAGACGTAACGCTCGCCTTTCTAACAATATACCAGAACTGCAAACCATACTTCGAAGAAAGGAAAGTTGAGCAGAAAACAAGAATGTTTTCAACGAAACATGTGCAGCCAACCGTTGTTTCACCGAATCGAGAAACTGCTTCGCGCGGTGGCATGATATGCATGATAGAAGGTCGCGGGATAGAATTCCGGCCGCTGCGGCTGCATTTTCGATGGAGGCGAAAATGCTGGAGGCCCGTGTACTTAGGTTTAGGTGCACGTTAAACAACCCCAGGTGGTCGAAACTTCCGGAGCTCTCCACTAGGACGTCTCTCATAATCATATCGTGGTTTTGGGACGTTAAACCCCACATATTATTATTATTTTTTGCCGACCTATGGACTTGACCAATGGCGGAATTTGACAATGTGTAAACACGCAAACAAGCGCCTGTGGTCCAACGCGCACGCGCACATACAGCGTGTCACAGACTACGTACCTCCAAGTGAACAATATGTACAATTAACTCAGCCGGCTTGCTGTTTCAATTCTGTTCTAATTAAGCTTCTTCTGTGTAAGCGAAGTGTTTCTCACAGAAGTGCTTCTTCTGTGCTTCTCACAGCATATTGTGTCTTGGACCCTTTGCGACACGGCGCCCTCGTTTGGGGACGCAAACTTCGGAAGCACGTCCCGCGCCGCGTGTTTCTTCAAATGGCCTGAAACTCAGTGTGCACATTCGTGCACACTTCGTGATTGGACAGCTAGCGGTCATTTTACTTCATTGTCCTGCGTATTGCTGCAGATGATCACTTTGCTGGAGACACTACCATGTTAGACGATCGTTCGACATGCCGCGTTCCAGGACCAACGTAAAGAGTATTTTTTTTTCTCGCTCGAAACGAATACAACCAAAAAAAAAGGTGTGCATGCTTTTCGGGCCTAATAGTTGATTCTTTTTATGCAAGTATTGAAGCTGACTGACGGCAGAATAATTATGTAATTGGTTATACGCTAACGAACATTAATTACTGAAACTCACACAAAACAGCACATTCCTTCGTTTTCTTCCTTGGAATGTAATACTGAGTGCCTTCGAATCATGCCATGCAAATTTGACGCATTTGCCGATAGCGCATCATAATGTGTGTCTGAAGGGGTTAAATATAGGTTTTGAAATTTCTGTGGCACCATCTGGTAAGGACTAAGAAACGGTGGGAAGAAATCACACCATCTCCCGCTAAAGGGGACCATGAGGCGATGCGAAGCAGTGTTTCAGCATGTAGAGCCCGCGTTTCAGAGGTGGAGTGGTGAGGTGGAAAGGGGAGAGGGGAAGTGGAGAGGGGGAGGGGGAAGGGAGAGGGAAGGAGAGAGGTGATGTGGAGAGGGGGAGGGGAGAGGGGGAGAGGAGAAGGGAGAGATGGAAGGGGAGAGGTGATGTGAAGAGTGGGAGGGGATAGGGGGAAAGGGGGAGGGGAGGAGAGGGGAGTGGAGAGGATTTGCGCATGCGCAGTAAGGGTGGTCGCGCCACACACCACCACCACCACCACCACCGGATTGAACTCCGCTATAAGATGATTCACGTCTAATATCTTTTCCTCGATGTTTTTAGAATTTGTCTGTTAGGAGTGCTGTGTTAAGACGCAGCTTGCCGAGCTGAGAATGCTCTACTGTTTGTTTTGATACCATCGTCTTCTTTCTCACTCTGTCGTTTATTTTTTACACTGATTGAGTTTCTGTTATAGCCTTCATCCTATTTAGCATTGCTCGGACAATGTCCTCGAAAACTAGTCACATCAGTGCACAAAATACTAGAGCATGCCAGATAGGGTAATGGTAAGAGATGCTGTCTGGTGTCGCATCGATGACGTCGCTTCTCCCGAAATTCTAGCGCAGACTGGAACAGACTCGCATTTCTTGAGCCAGTTTAGGAGTGTCATCACTTAAGACACACACAATCGGTGTGGCATTTGTAGCACGATTGCTTATTTCCGCGACCACTAACACCTCTCTTTTTTTTTACTCCCCAATTTTAGGCCCCAATATTGGCTGAAGATGGGCGGGTGGAATTCATACCGGACAAGAAAGTTTTTTGCATATTTATGGCTTTGGTAACAACAATCGGACAAATAAAAAGGAACAGCTATTTTGCACAATATACAAGAAAAATTGGTGGATCATCACTGAACACAATTTCAATATGCACGACTCGACAGACAACGTTGTTTGTGTTATGGAAGGTGGCCACGGCCCAAGAAACACCTACGGACATGGCTGTCTGGACCCGTCTAACCATAATGTGGACGCTTCCGGGGATAATGATGGTCAAATGAGCTTTTTGGTGCAAGAGCCCGATGTGATCAAAGAGCACCATGGAAATGGCGATGTTATCCGTGGAGCAATGAATTCGTTTAGTTGATGGGAAGTGGCAGTATAAAGGCCATGAATCAGCCGTTGTAAAGTGCCTCAAATATATATATATATATATATATATATATATATATATATATATATATATATATATATATATATATATATATATATATATATATATAAATATTTAAACAACAACGAGAATTATTTGTGATTTGTGATACAGCAATAAATGTTGGAGAAAATTATGATATAGTAAAATACGTCTGCGTTACTGGCACTATGACCTTTTCAGGGCCGCTAGAGAGACAGGGACGTAGTCACGTGCTCTAAGACAAGATCGTGATCCAGCGCCACCATCGGAAGGGCGATGTACTACGAATAGTTTGGGCTACAAACATATAACACGGCATCACATTAAAAGAAAATTAGTCAGTTCCACGTCTGTGCAATATCAGTAAACAGTGGAGCTAGCTAGCAAGCGCCACCACTTGGCCAACGAAGGTCGAGTTCTTTCGTCTTTCTTGATCTTTTTTTCCTTCTTTCATGTTTCCTTCGTTCTTCATATTTTGCTTCTTTCTTTCCTTATCTCTTTCTGTGCCTCCCTCTCTCCTCCTCCTCTCCCCTCATTTACGTGGTTATGCCCTGGCTTACTCTCTCACTTCGTCCTTTCCTCCTCGATCCTTAACATCAGTGCTCCTCACTCTCACTTGCATTTCCCACCCCTTGCTAAACCAGAATTTCGTAGGCGGCCGCCATGTTTGTTGCTACCGAGGCGCCGCGGTGCGATCATTTGCTTGGGGGCATAGCACGGTCCACTGGTTGCACCACGTGTGTGGCTCTCAGTAGCGGGCGATGGCATATTCGCAAGCGGTGCAGCCGCTCTGAATGTCGGAACGGGCATCTTTTTTCATACGACTACATTTTCGGACGGCGGAACTGTGCCAGGGAGGTTGTCAAACGTCGCGAGAAGGTTCAGCAACATCATCACGAAGTTTTGAATGGTCGCAAGGCCATGCAGTTGACCACGCTTTTTTCTGTTAGACCTGTATTGTATCAGGAAACGCTTGAAAATGACGCATGTACGTATGTAAATGGCCAGATTAAGCCTAGTACGCTGTACTTTTTTTTCCTTTTTCGGAAAGGCTGTAGCGGCTAATATTTGTGTGCCGCACTACCGTCCGACTCCGTGCTGCACGATAGCTGTTTTGTGTTCTCTCTCAACATGCAACGGGATGAGTTTATTCGGGCAATTATATGAGTTTTTAACGCAGAACGCTGTGTCTGCGAATACCTGCACTTTCTAAGCGAAATTAGTGCGAAAGCATGGCCTGGAGTACACTCTGAGAAAAAAAAGTGTCTTCTTTGCTACACATGTGGCTCTCCCATGTATATCTCTCTTTAGAGAGGCACGCTGACTCTCTTTAGGAGAGTCCTGGGATGTATGACTCTCTTTAAAAAGGCACGCTAACTCTCTTTTGGAGAGTCGTGCGTGCCAGGACCCTCCTAAAGCGAGTCAACGTGACTCTCTAAAGAGAGTTATACATACAAGAGTCACATGTGTAGCAAAGAAGAGTCAAATGACACCTTTTTTTCTTAGAGTGTAGTGTCCGAAGCCTCTTGTTGCAGAGCTAGACGCAGCGGACATTCCAGCCCCCAAACGCTGTGTTTTTAAAGAGCAGAGTCTGCAAAAAACACCCCGTCGAACAGGTGCTTTGGGTCCCAATCGATACCGACGAGAATTACGCGTGAGTCCGATATTGATTAAGTTTGATCCTTACCGAGCGGCGCACACGCGTGCATTTTCTATCGCGACAATCGTCGGTCAGCATCTACTTAGCCGCGTTTGAAGGATCGCGCCTGCAATGACAAGATCCATGTGACACGCTCACTTTCGATCACGATCGAGCCAGATAAGAATTTATAGCCTCGGTCTTCCTCGGCGGTCGCAGTAAAACATTGTTATTATGCAACGACGGGTAGATACGCCACGCGGCGCTGAGGCTCAAAATACATGTTCTATAGGCATGAACTTTTCAAAAGTGAAATACCTCGTTATATCGAGGTTTACCTGTGGCTTTCTGAACAAATTTATAGACAAGGTGGCCGCATTGGGGATGTGGGCAATAAGCTTAAACACCGGTGTGCTGAAACTTACGTGCATGTTAAGCCTCCATACTGCTGTGGTGGCGCCTGTAAGTTTTCAGGCAAGATTAAGAAATATATTGATGCCAAACAGCCGCCGCAACGTGGCTGCCTGAAAGAGGAGGAAGACGACGTTGCTTCTCTAGTTGTTGTTGGACTGCCGCCATCTTATCCACCCTGCGCTGTGCATTGTAAATAGTTATTAAACAAGCTACCCGTAACATTGTTGTTGGGGTAAAGCTCGCTGCAAAGAAGGCTCTCGCCACAGGCGGCCAGACATCTACTGAATCCTACGTTTCCTACATTCTTGACGTCTTGGCTCTTTGTAGCAAGGCCGACCAGCGCATGTCGGAGGACGAGAAATTAACCACGTCCTAGAAGGTATTGCCGACGACGCCTCCAATCTGCTGGTTTTTAACAACGTCGCGAACATCGACACGATCCTTAAAGAATTCCGCCGTCTGGAACAGGCCAAAGCCCGCCGCGTACCTCAAAGCGTCACACGCCTTCCGAACACAGCGCCTGCTTCCTCTTGTATTGACGTCTTCCGCGAGGCCCCTCGATGTGACAACCTTACCCGCATCATTCGTCGAGAAGTCGAGGCAGCGCTACCGGTAGTCACTCCATTCCCAACGCAACCTGTCCGAATGACGAACCTTCGACGAAAAGCCCATGTGTTTTAACTGCCAACGCGTTGATCATATCGCTCGCCATTGCCGCAACCACTGGGCTCCACAGGCACACTATGGGTCTGCAAAACAGGCCAGTTCTGTCAACCAGTCGTCCTCAGCACTTGCGTCTTTTATGCCGACCACATTCTCTGCTCCTGCCGCACCTATGACCAGACCTCGCTACGACCGCTCACCATCCCATGCTCGCCGTCAATCTCGCTCGCCCCCACAATCTCGCCGTGCTGCTGCTCCGACCTATTTGCAGCGCCTCTCACCGGAAAACTAGGCAGTGCAGCTTCTGGAGGTGGAGCTGCATTGACGACCTCAGCAAGAAATCCTCGTTTGCCGTTAACGACCAACCGGAATCTTTTGGACGTTACTGTGGACGATGTTCCTGTGAGCACGTTAAAAGATACTGGGGCGCATGTCTCCATTGTGAGTGCTTCTCTTCGCCGCCGACTTAAGAACGTTGTCACGCCCGCCCTGAACCGAGCCGTACGAGTCGCCGACGGGGGAACTGCCGCTATTATTCGCATGCGCTCTGCCCGAGTTACTATTGAAGATAGAAGCTGTGGTGGTTCTTGGGCCCTCAGATGCAGGAAAACCAAGGCACGAACAAGAAACACATTTATCGACTTGACACACACACAAGTACACACGCTTTGTCTGACTCAACAATACAAATATCCCTCAAGTCCTAAATTTAGAGTTTTCACCACACGCGAGAGGATCGGCGCGTCCTGACGCATAGGCCCGTCGAACGTCACTCAAAGTACCGCAGTCAGGTAGCGACGATGCCAGCACGAAGCGGACAGGTGCGTGGTGCGAAGGTGCACGAACAGACGACGACCTGCTCGTCGCGGAACGCACAGGCCCACGCTGACGACGGCAGACTCGGACGTGGCACCACGGCCACGATCTCGGCTCCGGAAAAGGGTCCGCTTGGACATGGCACCGAGGCCACGATCTCGGCTCCTGAACGGGGTCAGCTCGGGTTGTGCCGGAACCGCCTGGACGTGGCACCGAGGCCACGATCTCGGCTCCTGGCCCGCACGCTCGTTCACCACAGCAACAGCTGCTAGGCCCGGCCCGGAACGATTGCTCGTTCCCGGGACGCTCGTTCCTGGCCGCGTTCTTCCAGCCCGGCGACGTTCTCCAGCTCTCGAGCTTCGCGAGCGTCTCGCTCGCGCACACCGTCGTCGTCCTCTTTGGTTCCGTTTTCTCCTTCGGTTGTGGGTTACAGTCTCTTACTACCACATTCCCCCCCCCCCCCCTCTTTCAGTACGTTGTGCCACGGATAACGTTAGTACGAACGCGACACAACGGAACACAGCAATGGCAATGCAATCACGGAGCATATGCAAATAGTGCCAAGATTGCAAGATTACTCACTGTTCGGCACACTCTGACACAGAAGATAAAACGCGCTAATCGCACGTTTGAAACGGCCGGCGGTGGCATATACGGTTTTACCCACCTGCATACCGCGTACACGCCACAACGAGGCGCGTGCACACTGCCGGCTCTGGTGAATAAACACGCGCCGACACACAGCACACACAACGCACGATTCACACCGTGGAGGTCTAGTTGTCTTGCTGTCTTCACCTGCTCCTCTTTGCGCAGCGACGACACCACACCATGCTCGCGGTAGGCGTCATCACCGGTAGTCGTTGTCAGTAAGTATTGTTGTCACGTCGCTTGTACATCTTAGTCTCGTGTCGTTGAAAGTGATTCTGGTAACGTGGTGGCTGAAGCGGCGGCTGAGGAATATGATGGCGACTGATCCATCTGTGCACTGAGGCTGTCCGTGCCATCGCTGCGGAGCGTAAGATAATCCGGACGAGATTGATTGAGGCGGTCGGTATTGGGTTCGTCGAAGTAGGAGCGTTGCCTGGGTCGACGACGTTGTGGTACCCTGGGCGTCGTGTCCAGAGGCAACAATGTATCATCTTGTGGGTTAGCTATACCGTGGTAACGCGTCGCATCCGGTCGCGAATTCGGCCATGGCGAGGTGGATAGCTGCGACGATCCAGATGGATGTGCCGTTGCTTGCCATCTCTTCGCGCATGCCGTCTGGGTACCGCTGGTTGCTGCAGATGGACTGCTGTCACTGTGTTCGGGCCTAGGTGCACGCAGTCGGTTCGCGACGCGACTTACGGTGACCTGGTTTTGTCGCCTATCACGCCGATGTATAGAGGTTTTAGGCGTCTTCTCCTCGATATCTGCGCTGCTACTGGGATTGAAGGTCCGGGTCTTCATCACTCTCGCGTTGTCGAATGATACGGCTCCTGTGATGTTTCCAAGGACAACATCATAAAGTGAGTCTCGCAGGCAGTGAGCACGAACTTCTCCCTTAAATAGTGGCGTATCCAGGAAGACCACAGCTTCTGGTAGAGTACGCACTGTGCGGTCAAGGAAGAGTACCGGCCGATACGTACCGGTCAATTTTCCCTTTGGCACTAATGCCTTTCGCACTATGACCGTATCGCAGCCAGTATCGCGCAGTACGGTAACTGGGCGTTTATCCATAAACCCTCTCACAGTGGGCACGTTCTCAATTTTCCTAGATAAAACACTGCGGCTGGCTGCAGTGTTGACCAAAGGGATCTTTTCTCCATCTTTCAGAATGACGCATTCTGCATTCCCTGCTGCTTTTTCATGGTTTCTTTCACCTGTTATCACGCAAGATGCTTCACATCTGTCTCCTCTAGCAGCAAAATACTTGTCACTATCGTGATGCACCGGCGAACATGCTTTCGTGCGCGACCAGCAATCAGCTGCGCGGTGTCCCGCCTTGTCACATAGGAAGCAGCGATTTACGGGTTTCCCCACTTTCCTCGTTGTATCTGACTTCCTCGCAATCTCCGACGGCCCTGTTTCCTTGTGAGCACGTTCTTTATTTAAGTTAGAGAGCGCCTGCGCTTCCATAAAGCTGTCAGCGGTCTCACACATTTCACTTAGTGACTGGCACTGTCTTTCCTTCAGAAAAATTCTGAGTGCTGGGGAACAGCCTTTCATGAACTGTTCACATATGATCAGTTCCCTTAAGCCCGAATAGCTTCTCTCTGTCTTGCTCATTTCCAACCAATGGTCAAAATAGCCAGAAAGTCTTGCAGCATACTGTAGGCCGGACTCATTATCTTCGGGTTTCGCTTTGCGGAATTTTTCCCGATAGCCTTCTGCAGTGTACCGAAACCGCTGCAGTAGCGCCGCTCTTAACTGGTCATAATCTAACGCAGCTGTCGGATCCAACCGGCCTATCGCAGTCAGAGCCTCTCCAGTCATGTATAAACTAAATGACAAAGCCCATTTCTCACGGGGCCACCCTTGACACGTCGCGACCCGCCCAAACCGCTGTAGGTAGGCGTCGAGATCGTCGCGTGTTTCGTTAAAGGGCGGTATTAGTTTATGAGGGCTACACACCTCCGGTGCACGTGTAGTGCTCGTGGCAGATCCCCCTGGTTCACCAGCCTCGGCTGACTGTCGTCCCGCGCTTTCCTGAAGTTTAAGCCTCAGCTCCAAAATCTTGAGCTCTTGTTCCTGAAGTTGTCGCTGTCGTTCGGCGCTTTCCTTCGCTTCTTCTCTTTCCCGTGCGCGTTCATCGCGAGCTAGGGCGCACTCTTTCTCTACCCTTCTCTAAGCTCAGCCTTCTCAAGCCCTAGTTCTCGGCTAAGTGCAATAAACTTTTCCTTGTCCATGGCTTAGCCCCGCATCTGAGTAATGGCTGGGATATTAATGTGCCATCCAGGCAGGCTCGCCAAATGTGGTGGTTCTTGGGCCCTCAGATGCAGGAAAACCAAGACACGAACATGGAACACATTTATTGACTGTGGTAGTAAGAAATGTGGTAGTAAGAGACTGTAACCCACAACCGAAGGAGAAAACGGAACCAAAGAGGACGACGACGGTGTGCTTGAGCGAGACGCTCGCGAAGCTCGAGAGCTGCAGAACGTCGCCGGGCTGAAAGAACGCGGCTAGGCAGCCAGAGCGCCGGTCGTTCGGCCCGAGAGACAAAAGGGACCGAGCTGGTGCGACCAGACCAGCCGGGACGAGCTTGGTGTGTCCCGGGAACGAGCAAGCGTTACGGGCCGGGCCTAGCAGCTGTTCCTGTGGTGAACGAGCGTGCGGGCCAGGAGGCGAGATCGTGGCCTCGGTGCCACGTCCAGGCGGTTCCGGCACAACCTGAGCTGACCCCGTTCTGGAGGCGAGATCGTGGCCTCGGTGCCACGTCCAGGCGGTTCCGGCGCAACCCGAGCTGACCCTTTTCCGGAGCCGAGATCGTGGCCTCGGTGCCTCGTCCAGGGTGACTCCGTTCTGGAGCCGAGATCGTGGCCGGGGTGCCACGTCCGAGTTCGCCGTCGTCAGCGTGGGCCTGTGAGTACCGCGACGAGCGGGTCGTCGTCTGCTCGTGCACCTTCGCACGACTTCATCACTCACCTGTCCGCTTCGTGCTGGCATCGTCGCTACCTGACTGCGGTACTGTGACGCTCGACAGGCCTATACGTCAGGACGCGCCGATCCTCTCGCGTGTGGGTTATAAACTCTGAGATTTAAGACTTGAGGGATATTTGTATTGTTGAGTCAGACAAAGCTTGTGTACTTGTGTATGTGTCAAGTCGATAAATGTGTTTCTTGTTCGTGCCTTGGTTTTCCTGCATCTGAGGGCCCAAGAACCACCAAAGAAGCACTCTCGTTCTTTTTGCCGTTATCGAACATTGGCCTCATGGACTCATTCTCGGTATGGATTTTCTAGCAACTCACTCTGCCCTCATAGACTGTTCAGCCGGCTCTCTTCACCTTGATTTGCCTTTCCTTTCCGATCCGACCAACCCACCTCAAAGTCATCTCAGCTGCATCAATTTCATACGCCTCCCGCCTAACTCCGTTATACACGTCGACTTATCCTCCACGCCACCTGTACCTGACGGCGATTACATGGTCGCACCGATTCCTGCCGCGATGCTTACGCGTGGTGTCGCTGTTCCGCACACGATTCTGACAATTAGTGGAAACCGCACTTGCATTCCTCTTGTCAATTTTGCACTGACTGCACAAGTTCTCCCACAGGGTATCTCCCTCGCCCAAATTACCGCTCTTCAGGACCACCATGTCGAGCCCTTCAGAGTGGATGATTGCTGCAGCTCAGCCCATGGTTTAACTTCATCACCTTCCTCAGGAGTCGACATCGAACGGATGGTTTCATCGGACCTCACGTCAGATCAAGCTGCAGCTCTCTGTCACGTTCTGGAGCGCTATCGCGATATTTTTGACTTTGCCAGTACATCATTAAGTCAAAGTACCGCAGTTACGCATCGCATCAATACTGGCGATGCGAATCCGATTCACAGGCGTCGATATCGTGTTTCCGCGTCGGAGCGTACAGTAATACAGCAGGAAGTCGAGAAGATGCTCGCAAAAGACATTATAGTGCAGCCCCTGGGCTTCTCCCGTCGTCGTTGTCACAAAGAAGGATGGGACATGGCGCTTTTATGTAGATTATTGGCACCTCAACAAGATTACAAAATAAGATGTTTACCCTTTGCCCCGCATCGACGACGCCCTAGACTGCCTATATGGTGCTACTTATTTTTCAACTATCGACTTTCGGTCTGGCTACTAGCAGATAGCCATCGATTACATGGATCGCAAGAAGACCGCACTCGTCACTCCTGATGGTCTTCATCAGTTCAAGGTGATGCCCTTCGGTCTCTGTAATGCGCCGGCCACCTTCGAAAGAATGATGGACTCATTGCTCCAAGGGTTCAAATGGTCCACCTGCTTGTGTTATCTCGACGACGTTATTGTTTTTTCGCCCACATTCAACTCGCATCTCGGTCGTTTAGAGGCAATTCTTGGCGTTTTCCGTAGAGCCGGACTTCAATTGAACTCCTCCAAATGCCACTTTGCTCGTCGTCAAATCACTGTGCTTGGCCACCTCGTCGATGCCACAGGCGTGCGCCAGATCCAGAGAAATTTCGCGCCGTTATATACTTTCCTGTTGCGAAGTCCCCAAAGGATGTTCGCAGCTTTGTGGGGCTGTGCTCCTATTTCCGGCGCTTTGTTAAGGACTATGCGAAAATTGCACGCCCCCTCACAGACCTCTTGAAGAAAGACGCCCCGTTTTACTGGGGCCCTGATCAAGCCTCACCTTTTTCTCAACTTACGACTCTGCTTACCACGCCGCCAGTCTTGGCGCACTTGGAACCATCAGCTTCAACCGAGGTCCGCACTGACGCCAGTGGGCATGGCATAGGAGCAATGTTATTGCAACACCAACGTGAACACGACCGTGTTATAGCCTATGCAAGCCGACTGTTATCTCCCGCCCAGCGCAACTATTCAATTACGGAGCGCGAGTGCCTCGCTCTTGTGTGGGCAGTCGCCCAGTTTCGTCCATACTTATACGGGCGCCCATTCCGTGTCGTCACCGACCATCACGCGCTTTGCTC
The DNA here is from genome assembly GCF_013339695.2 of Rhipicephalus sanguineus. Classification (NCBI taxonomy): domain Eukaryota; kingdom Metazoa; phylum Arthropoda; class Arachnida; order Ixodida; family Ixodidae; genus Rhipicephalus; species Rhipicephalus sanguineus. Next base: position 46,000 of record NW_023615533.1, on the reverse strand, counting down.
GCTAGCCTCACTCAAGGATCCCTCAGGACGACTCGCTCACTGGGCTCTACGCTTGCAAGAGTACACGTTCTCTGTAACGTATAAAAACGCCAGGCCTCCGCGGAAAGCGCAGCACAGCCATAGCGAAAGCTGGAAGAGCGGCATTTCTAGAGCCCGTTATACTCTCTTGTGGCTACTAATACAAGTACATTAGCAACGTACCCACTACGCCACAAATCATAATTTTTGGGAAGTTGGGAAGCACCCACCACGACATTATTCGTTATTCTACGGAGAAGCGAGGTGCCATGTGTGAGGCATTATGTGCACTTTGTTATTGCTGTGGTTGATGACGATGAAGAAATATGGCTGAGCTCTGTAATGGTTGGAAGCTTTAAACGACCTACTAGTTACGTAATTCATATTGTGTGACGCCCGGTCGTTATTTAACTGTCCCACCACACGTTATAACATACGTTAACCGGAGAAACGGAGACCGAGAGAGAGAAGGAATTAGCTTTATTGATAGCCCGAGGAAATGGATCATGGGAGCCTTATGGGCTTCCTTGGCAATACCAATAGAAGTGCACTTGCCAGGAACTCACTACGCTATAAGTCATCATAATTTTTGTGAAGTAGGGAAGCAGCCACTATGCAATTTTTCGTCATTCTACGGAGAACCGCGGCACTCGCTAAACACCTGTAAGGCATTGTGTGCACTTTGTTGATGCTCTGACTGATGACGATGAAGAATTATCGTAGAGGCCTTTGTACTGGGCTGGAAGCACTCAACAACCCACTCGTTGCGTAATTTGCATTGTGTGACGCCCGGTTACAGAATTCGCGTTTGTGTGACGCCTCGTTATTTTACTCGTGTACCACTCTATATTGCATATATTAATGTGTTCCTTCCCGACATGAAGCCTGTATGGGGTCTTTTTACAATGCAGTGTCAAGCACCGGCATGGCCCTGAGGTAGAGCACTGGGCTCCCACGCAGAGGGCCCAAGTTCAAACCTCGTACCATCCTGGAAGCGATAGTGTTACGGACACCGGCGGCGGCGACGGCGGACAACCACGGCGCCAAAAACGGCCGTTGAAATGATCTCATAACAGCTTTCGCGGTAAAACAGGGTGATTGCATCAGGATGCGGATTGTTTATCCCGCTACCCTGCGGAGGAAGCAACTGATAATGACACCATCGCAGACGTTTTTTCTGTGTCGCAGCTGCTCAAAATTGGCGAAGAGCAACGCCAGGATTTTCCTTTACTAGCCATTATTGACCAACTTGAGACAACACCACGCGACGCGCCTCTACGAGTGTATCTCGTCAAAGAGGGGATCCTATACCGCCGCAACCTCGATCCACTCGGCTCCGACTTAATCCTCGTCATACCAGCACACATGCGTTCAACTGTCCTTCACCAACTTCATGAGCCTCCTCTGGCGGGCCACTTGGGCGTTTCCCGCACATACGACCGTGTACGTCATCGTACACGGTCGTACGTGCGGTCTGTCAGCGTTCAACTGTCCTTCACCAATTTCATGAGCCTCCTCTGGCGGGACACTTGGGCGTTTCCCGCACATACGACCGTGTACGTCATCGTTTTTTTTTTTGGCCTGGACTTGCCCGTTCTGTTCGACGCTACGTCGCCGCTTGTGAGCCCTGCTAGCGCCGCAAAAGGCCGTCTGCCCTTCCAGCTGGATGCCTTCAGCCGATTGACGTTCCCGCTGAACCATTTTTTCGAGTTGGTCTCGACCTGCTTGGCCCTTTCCGACTCTCCAGCTCCGGAAATAAATGGATTGCTGTCGCCACAGACTAGCGACGCGGTACGCTATCACACGAGCGCTTCCGTCAAGTTGCGCTACCGACGTTGCGGACTTTCTGTTGTACGATATAATTTTAGTGCACGGAGCCCCACGCCAGCTTCTCACTGACCGTGGCCGCACCTTTCTCTCAGCTGTCGTTGAAGAAATCCTGCGGTCTTGCAATACCAAACACAAGTTTACGGCTTCGTACGATCCGCAGACGAACGGCCTCACGGAACGCCTCAACAGGACCATAACCGACATGCTCGCGAAATGCGTTGCGGCTGATCACCAGGACTGGGACATTGATTTGCCATATGTGACGTTCGCCTACAATTCCTCGCGTCACGACACTGCCGGCTATTCGCCATTCTATCTCCTATACGGACGAGAACCCGCACTACCCTTGGACACTTTGCTGCCCTCCGCCACCGAATATGCCGCCGAAGCCATCTCCCCGCGCCGACTACGCGCGCCAACTCGCCCGTAATCGCCTAGAGGCCTCGCAGGAGCACAAAAGACAGCTCTACGATTGTCGTCATAGAGCCATGCACGTTTCCCCAGGTTCTCTTGTGCTTCTCTGGTCATCCACTCGGCGTGTGGGGCTTTCTGAGAAACTCCTGTCACGGTACACTGGACCATGCCGTGTCGTTCACCAGGTGACTGACCTTACGTATGAGATCATCCCCGCCGATCCAACAACGTCATCGTCAGCTACGTGCGACGACGTCGTTCACGTGTCTCGGCGCAAGCCTTATTACCTACCCTCCTTCGACTACATCTGTGTAGATTAAGCACCGAGACGGTGCTTATACCGCCGGGAGCTTATTGCACCAAACAGCACCGCAGCGTGTCTGCTTGAAAGAGGAGGAAGACGACGTCGATTCTCTGGTTGTTGTTGGACTGCCGCCATCTTGTACACCCTGCTTGTACAACCTTGATGATTGCCTGTCCCCGAGGGGTTGTGCTGCTCGGCGTGACCAGGCCCATCGAGCCCTACTTACTTTCTTAGAAAATACCGATTTGGCCTCGCGCGTATAGACATTTTTCCTTGTGACCACTTATTCGTGTTTACGTCTGTGTTATTTGTTTTTGTTTTTCTTACCTATTTTTTTTCCTTTTTCTTTCCCCCCTATCTTCATTCCCCAATGCTTCCCCTTTCCCAAATGAGCAGGCAGGCGTTGTGCCCCTTTAGGTGACAGTTGTCAGCCTGTTCCCTCCCTATTTCCTCTGTGTCTTCGTGTTTTCTATGTATTCAAACCAAATAATAATAATAATACACCCTGCGCTGTGCATCGTAAATAGTTATTAAACAAGCTACCCGTAACAATATGCTGGCTTCGCAGTTTAAGAAAATAGGTGGTGATGTGCATGGCGACGATCTTCCTCATTTCAAAGTGATTGAGTCGTTGCAGTTTTAATAATTCAGTTTATTTCTTTCTACCAGCTGATGGTCGTGTTTCATCCATGCACTTTCAGTGCAGCTCTTTGAATGGGTAGAATATATGGCCTGTGTGCAAGAGCACCAGTTCACTTATCACTTATTGAAATCAAAGGCCTTGAAAACACGCCACACAAGCACAAGCCTTTCATGTTCCTGTGAACGTCGCAGGTCTGTTGCATCAGCCGCTTCCTTTTTCGCTAGCTGTTCGTGAAGCAAGTAGCTGCGGTCGCTATTTTCTAGCAGCTTTAAAAGCAATGACACAAGCGAACACGCGACGCTAGCACGGCCATCACCTCCCGCCATCAGCAGCCACCACCGTCGTCTGCACCAGCAGGCGGCGCCTGGTGTCGAGAGTAGCGGCACGGCTGACACTCGCGCAAAGGTCGATACTACACAAGGCTTTGCCATGCTATACCCTCCCCTCTTCTTTCCTTTCTTCCCACCCTCACTTCGGTTTTTTTCTATATTACCCTCTCTCATCTTTTCCCTCCTCCTAACCCTCAAATCACTCCCTCTCAACCTCACATCTCTTTCCCAGCCCTTGCTATACTATACTGTCTACGGCGATGCTATGGGCTACCCTATCACCTCCTCCGTTCCCTCCTACGCGCCCTAACATCAGTCCTCCTCACCCTATTCATTCTAAAAAGACAGGGCGTGCAAACACGGACAGCACTCAGGGCACCACTAACGCCGGCGTTTGTGGTGTCCTGACTTCTGTCTTGTGGCCGTGTTTGCACGCCCTGTCTTTTTAGAATGAATACTTACCAACTAGCTCAGCTCTCTGTTATTCTAAGATCCTCGCCCTAACTACGCTTTCCCACTCATTGCTAAACTGTACTATACAAGGCTATGCCAGGCTTTACCCTGTCCCCTTTACTTCCTCCTCACTACCATTTGCACCCCCTTGCTATGCTGTACTATCCATGGCTATGCTATGCTAGTAGCTGCTTCGTACCACACTTTCCTTTCCAGCCCCACTTATAATCAACGATGTGCCCCCTTCCTCCCTCCCCTCATAGAAAACAAATTTCTGGCTACGCTACTCCCAGATAGTCAAAATTTCCGGAGCCCTCCACCATGACGTGCCTCATAATCATATCGTGGTGTCAGCATGTGAAACCTCGAGCTCAAATATTATTAGGTTTCTTTTTGGGGAACGAGACAGTGAAGTGGCATGCCCTAAGCACATATCATTCATGAATATGTCTGAACACTTTATACAGAATTTAATTGTTTGGTACTAGATTCTCGGCTACCAGGATTGTACTCAGAAGTACCCTCAACTATAACCCCTCGGTCATTTTCGTGATATCTCTCTCACTACCGTGTTAAAAGCTGCATAATTTTTTCCTCGCTCTTTATCTTTGTGGTGTCATCATGGTCGGTCCTTTCCTAAAGCTCAGAAGCATGAATGTTGTATCACATCAAGGTATTTTGACGAAAAGTACTGCCCTCTCTGTTGCTCGCTCTGAAACACTGACATTATGAAATTATGTGCCACAAATGCTGCTATAAATTAAATTAGCCAGAGGCGTGTATCTGTGTGTCATTACTGTTTGTAAACATCTACTGATTACCGTAAGGAATCAAATGATTGGAAATCACGTTGTCGTTTTCAAATGCATGTTATGAAGGGAAGTTAGTCTTAGAGTAAGCTTCATGATGTATACAAGGCAGGACTATATGATGTGGCTCATGTTCAGGGAATGCATCTTGAAACTTCTCTGCGACAGCACAAATGGCTTCTGTATTATGTTGCATTCAACAGAAGTTGCTTCCAGCAACCGAATGGAAAAAGGACTGCAGAGAGCACTTTACGAGCTGACACGTCTTAGCCTGCATATTGCGTGTCTCGTCATTGATCGCCACTCTGAAATTAAAGCCTTCATGAACCAGTATTATCCAGCAATATGACACCTGTTTGACTTGCAGCACATTGGAAAAGGTAAATCCATTTGTGTTTTCAATGTGGCTCAAATGTGAATGTGAACACAGCTTTGTAATATATGCGTTATCATTGCAGTCTTTTTTTGTTATAGAACTTTGGATTACATGTTTCACATAGGCTTCAAGAAGAAGATTGGTGCCCTGGGGAGGACAATGCAGCATGAATCCGTGCTTGGATGGCAAAGGACCATCATTCGCCATCTTTATTGGTGCGCTATCCACAATAAGGGCAATGAGGAGTTGCTCTTGGCGAGGTGGCTGTCCATTCTCCGCCACATTGTCAACGTACATAGTCACCCTGACCTCTGCACCCTTCTTGCTTTCACAGCGAGCTGCCAGAATGTGACTGGTTGGCCGAAGGTAGGTACTACAAGGAGACGAAGAGAAACTTGTGCACCTAAATAAGTTGAAGTGTAACCTGCAGTGGTCAGACTTAGTAGAGTAAAAAAGTAAAGCACTCTCTTTGAGTGTTAACTTGACTGTGTGTGTACAATGGTTTGGCTTGAATCAGTTAAAAAAAAACTTTCACAAATTGTGACGCCTCTACAGAGTATTTGGCCCCATTGCACCAGGCTTTAAAAGCGTGGGGTTGTGTACTCAGTCGTTAACACGTACAAACTTATTATATTTAAATGATTTTATTCACTGCACTATAAGTCATGTTAAGGTTCATGAACCATCATTAGCATGCAGGTTTGTTTAAAATTAAAACAGCTTCCGCCATATTTACAATTCAAAGCATATTATGGATAATATTACCACGTGCGTTTCTTATTATTACATTTGCTGTAAATGATTTTCGCCCACAAAGACTATCAGCAACGCTCAGCGCAAACCGCGCCTCATTATTCGAGAAGCTTCCCGATTATTTAGATCGTTTTGTTAAGATGGCGCGCAAGACGCGAACACTCGAGCTTATTTTAGAGTTTGCGCGGCAACCAGCGATAACGCTGGAATGTTCGACGGCACGTGTATAAATACCGACGCGCTTCACCACTTGTCAGTTGATCGACGGTCGATGCTCAGTTCGCCGCTATCAGTGCATACCGTGTGTATTGCTGTAACTTTCCGTTTCTCGGCCACAAGTTCGACCAAATAAGGAGCTTCACCTTGAACACCTCGCCTGCGGTCTTTGTCGACGTCACGGCCACGTGACAACTGGTGGAGATGCGGGGTAAAGGCTTGCGCAGTTCCTCCCGGACGATCGCTCGAATCGCTTCGCGCAGATCGTCGGAGCAGAGTGGTTGAACGTCTGCATACGCTGGCGTCGAGCGGCGATTGAATTGTCGAGTGAGCATCTCCAACGTCTTTTCAATGGCCGTCGCTTCGGCCGTAGTGCGCGAAGAACTTCGTCGAATGTTCCCGTCATGCCAGCCTCAAGATGCTTCGATTGCAGACATCGTCCGACAGGAAATCCAGCAGTCGCTGGGCGTCCCTGAGTCAGCGCAACCGCAGCTACAAGCAATGAGCTATGCTGCAGCAGCCCGACGCAACGCTCCCTCTCCTTGCCCACGTCAAGACGCCGCGCCGACCCAGCGGTTCCGCCGCGAGGCAGCACCGCCGCCACCACCGACGTCATGTCACCCACCCAGCCGGCAAGCGATACACGCCGAGGAAGACCGACGTTTGGCGCGCCTCTGACAACCGCCCGTTCTGCAACCACTGCGGGGAGGCCGGCCACACGTACCGCCGCTGCCAGTACTGACAGATGAGGCTACGCGAATTCGCCGTCAACGCGCCGCGCCCGCAGCCAGGCGAACGGCCTCGCGACATCGACGACTACCTCACCGGAACACAGTGGCAGAAACGACGACCTTCCCGCTCACCGTCGCCCGGCCGCTACATGTCAACGCACCGCCGGCAGTACACTGGAACAAATCGGGGCCGGTCGTCTAGCCCGTTTGCGGGAAACTAAGGGCACCAACCGATGGAGGTGCGGTTGCTGTACGACGAAATGCCGAAGATCCTCCGCGGCCGCCGACAACGACAACGCGACGAGACCTGCAGAACACGACGCGAAGCAGACGAAGCCCTGCCGACGAAACCTCGCGGACCGAAGAAGACATGACGACGCAGCATAGAAGCACCGCAACAAATCGACGCAGCCGTGATCTAACGCCGCGACCTAACCGCAACGCAAGGCGACGGACTAGAGACTTCGACGTTCTCATCAACGGCCACTACGTCACCGCTCTCGTCGACACTGTGGCCGACCATTCCGTCGTCAGTGGGCCATTCGCCACCAAGCTGAAGAAAGTCAAGACCGCTTGGAGTGGACCCGAAATCCGTACAGCTGGAGGCCACCCCATAACGCCGATTGGTGTCTGCACGGCGAGAGTCACCATCAATAACCGGACTTATCCTGCGAGCTTTGTAATCCTACAAAACTGCTGCAGGGATGTGATGCTTGGAATGGACTTCCTAAGTGACCACGGCGCCGTCATCGACCTGCGGTCTGAGTCGATAACACTAACTTCAAACAAAGCGCTCCCGCCGCACGCGACGCCAGGGAACCATGCATTGAATGTGATAGCAGAGCAAGTGACCGTTCCGCCGCGCTCCAGCGTCATTATTTCCGTCGGCACCGAAAAACGTGCAAACCTTGAAGGCGTCATCGAGGGCGATCAGCACCTACTCCTGAACCGTCAAATTTGCGCCGCAAGAGGTATAGCCGAGTTGCGTGACGGTAAAGCAAAGGTAGTGCTGACAAACTTTAGCCACGAATATAGGCACCTCAACATTGCTACAACGGTCGCCTACATCGACGAATGTGTGGCCGCTAGCAATGCTTTCGCCCTCTTCGATGCTGCCGAACCTGCTTTGACGAATCGAAGTCCCGAACCAGATTTGGACGTCAACCGAGCCTTCCGAAGGTGAAGCAAGACCAGCTCAAAATCCTGCTCCTGCAATACAAGGACTGTTTCTCGTCGTCGTCAAGAACTCGACAGACCCACTCGGGAAACATCGCATCATAACAGAAGAAAGCGCCCGACCAATCCGTGAGAGCGCTTACCGAGTTTCGACGCGACAACGCGAGGCCGTCAAGAAACAGGTCGACGAAATGCTACGCGACCACATCATCCAGCCGTCCCAGAGGCCGTGGGCGTCACCTGTGGTGTTAGTGAGGAAGAAGGATGGACGTCTACGTTTCTGCGTCGATTATCGTCGCCTGAACAAATTCACGAAAAAAGACGTGTACCCTCTCACACGCAAAGACGACGCCCAAGATCGACTCCACAACGCGAAGTACTTTTCTTCGATATACCTCAGTACCGGCTACTGGCAAATCGAAGTCGACGAGAGAGACCGAGAAAAGACTGCCTTCATAACACCGGACGGCCTGTTTGAGTTCAAGGTCATGCCCTTCGGTCTTTGCTCGGCCCCTGCGACTTTCTAACGAGTCATGGATACAGTATTAGCTGGCTTGAAGTGGCAAACTTCACTTGTTTACTTGCACGACGTCGTTGTGTTTTCCTCGAACTTCCACGAACACCTCCAGCGCCTTGAATCCATACTTCAAGCAATCAAGAACTCCGGACTCCCCCTGAAGTGCCGCTTCGCGTACGAGGAGCTCTTGTTTTGGGGTCACGTGATCAGCAACACTGGAGTGCGCCCAGACCCGCAGAAAACAGCTGCCATTGCAGCTTTCCCGCCGCCCACCGACAAGAAGGCCGTCCGCCGACTTCTCGGATTGTACGCCTATTACAGACGCTTTGTCAGAATTTTCACGGATCGCCAAAACACTAACGCAGCTCACGAAGACCGACGTCGAATTCAGGTGGCAAACAGCGCAAGTCGAAGCATTTCATGAACTGAAACGACGCCTCCAGACGCCTCCGATACTTGCGCATTTCGACGAATACGCCGATACGGAGATTCACACCGATGCAAGCAGCGTAGGACTCGGCGCCGTTCTTGTGCAGCGGACGGACTGACTGGAAATGGTTATCAGTTATGCTAGCCGGTCGCTGTGTAAGGCAGATGCCAACTATTCCACAACAGAAAAGGAGTGCCTCACCATCATCCGCATCATCCGGGCTACGTCAAAGTTTCGCCCCTACCTCTACGGCAGGCCCTTCAATGTTGTGAGCAACCATCCCGCCTTGTGTTGGCTAGATAACTTGAAGGACCCTTCAGGTCGCCTCGCACGGTGTAACCTAAGACATCAAGAATTCGACATTACCGTCGTGTACAAGTCCGGAAGGAGACACTCCGACGCCGACTGCTTGTCTCGTGCCCCCGTCAACCCAACACCGACCGACGACCAGGATGATGACAGCTTCTTGCGAGCCATAAGTGCCGACGACTTCGCCGAACGACAGCGAGCCGACCCGGAACTGAAGGGTCTAATGGAATACCTGGAGGGCAGAACCATCGTTGTCCGAAAAGTATTCAGGCGAGCATTGGCATCATTTTCCTTGAAAAAGAACGTCTTCGTAAAGAAGAACTTCTCTCCGGCCCGAGCCAGCTACCTTATCGTTGTACCCTCAGGACTGCGACCAGAAATTCTGCATGTTCTGCACGACCACCCGACGGCTGGATATCTCGGCCTTTCCCACACGCTCGCGCGAGTACAGCAAAATACACGCGCGAGTACACACGCGCGAGTACGGCCGCACCTTGCCGCCGACGTCACTCGCTACGTAAGGACGTGCCGAGGCTGTCAGCGACGGAAGACACCGCCCACAAGACCAGCAGGCTTCCTTCAGCCGATCAAGCCTCCTCAGCGAGTATTCCAGCAGATCGGGATGGACCTTCTGGGGCCGTTCGAACGTCGACTTGCGGAAATAAATGGATTGTCGTGGCTACCGACTACCTCACCCACTACGCCGAAACGAAAGCCCTGTCCAAAGGCAGTGCCGCTGAGGTAGCCAAGTTCTTCGTTGAGAGCATCGTCCTTCGACACGGCGCCCCAGAGGTTCTCATCAACGATAGAAGTACGACCCTTACTGCTGACCTAACTCAGGTGATCCTGAGGTACAGCCAGACAAGCCACCACCGGACCACCGCCTACCAACCACAGAATAACGGCCTCACCGAGCGTCTAAACAAGACCATCGCCGACATGCTGGCCATGTACGTATGTAGGGCCATGTACGTAAAAGCAGCACTGTTCCTATTTCATCATTCTATTTGTTGCATAACACGAATTGCAGCTCTGCATTATAATGTAAACAGCTGCAGAGGAACACTGACAGACGCTGCAGATGTGGAAAGACTTTCGCAGAAATTCTCCCACGGCGATAAAGAATGGACTGTGGCTTTAGTGAAAGAGAGAGTAACTTTGTTTGGAAGCTCCATTTGCAAGACACATTTTAGGGATGTGCGAATATTCGAGTTTCGAATTCGAATCGAATGGTACTTCCTCGAATATTTCGATTGGACTGTCGATTAGCTAGTACTCCATGCTTAAATACTTTGACAGGACGAATATCTTAAACGCGACAAAAACCAATGGTGCAACTTGGTTAGCGTCGGATGGCTAAAACTAACGCTAACGTCGTTACAGCAGGCTTTTCGCTAAAACTTTCCCCTATATCCTGGTTCACAAGCGAGCGTATGTTTACCTTAAAGGAGGTTGTCATCTCCGCACGTAAAATAAAACACACATGACGAAACCGTCAGCCCTTCACAACTTCGCTTCCGAAACAAACGTACCTACTTCTCGTGTAGTTCGGTCGTGTATTCCGCAAGTGACGTAAGACCCTGTATTACGTACTTTGTGTACTCGTGACTTTGGCTCGTGAAACCCTCGGTGATTGGCTTCACATGCGAAAATTTGTTCACATTGCGCAGTCGCCAGCGCCGCACCGCACCACTCATTCAGAAAATCACATCCTTCCGGCGCGCAGTTTTAAAACTGCTGTGAATGGGCGCCCGAAAATGTTTGGGTCAAGAGCACCCATGGGGATGAGGCACGTTACCGTTATTAGATGAGCCACCCTATTGCGCGACTATAGAGGGGGTGGGGGGTCTAGCTACCGTATCCCCCCTCTGTCAGCCGTTAGGAGGTTAGGAGTGGCGCTGCTGACTGGAATGGCGGCTCTTCTATCAGCATGCTTGCGGGCCTATAAAAGCTGAAAAAATAAAAGCCTCCCCAACAAGTGCGTGATAAAGCTGTCACCACGTCGTAGCGTCCCTGATTTTTCCATTGTCTTGCCGAAACCGGTGATACACGTTTCGTGTAAATAACTATTCGATATTCTTGGCCACTATTTGACACTATTCGATTCGATTCGAGATAAAATTTCACTATTCGCACGACGCTACACATTTTCGAAATAATGTAGGGTCACTAAATGAAGTGTTTCCAGAATAACATTTGCACACTTTGACCCATCAATATTGCTCATATTTTAGGCATGTATAGTAGAGTTGGTTCTCTTTCAAAATTTAAGGCTACATTTTACTTTTCATTCATAACACTGAGTGCACCATAATTATTCTTTACTCTCTTCCTAAGTGGTATTATATTGAGTGTCCTTTGCATACCACTGCTAACTTACAGTGAGTGTCGATCAGTTGCATTATTTCTTACTGTCAGAGAGATACATGGTTCCTGCTACTTCATTTCCAAGCTCCACTGCAATCCAAAGGTTTCACAGCGCATACAACGAGGACGAGCAAAGAAGAGACACACACAGCGCTGAACTTACAACTGGCTTTTTGTTTTCCTGCCACGGCAATATATATGCACATCTTTACAGGAAAAAAGGAAGAACAGAGCAGACGAGGTATACAAAATCAGTCAAATGAACAGCAACCCATTATCGATATCACATGTTTTGAGATAAAAATTCACTTTCCTTGCTCGAAAGAGCAAGCGACGCAACACTGATACACTTTTCACCACGTTTCAAAATTTCCTGGGCTTCTATGATTTCGCGCGCTTTCCTATTTTTGTTTCTCGCGAGCACACGTGTGTGATTGAAAAGAGGCCGGCACCCACAATCCCTACAATGAATTCCTAAATGCCCACTGATAGCCCTGTCTACATTGTACCGGTGTTCCTTAAGACGTTCATTAAGGCACCTTCCGGTCTGCCCGACATATTCACTGTGACAAGATAGCGGAATACAATACACGACGCTATCTTCACACGGGACGAACCTATCTTTATGCTTGGTGGTGCACATTTTTCGAGGTCTTGCTTCAGAATTCACCTGACGGCACATTGTAAGAAGCTTGGCGGGGGCTGAAAAAACAACGTTTACACCAGCTCGCTTGCCAACCCGCTTTATGTTGTGGCTAATTTGATGCAGGTACGGGATTACTGCGACTTTTTCTCGCACTTGCGTTGCCTCACCGGATATTGCAGTAGAACGACTAAAATTCTTGATAGTTTTTAAAGTTGAACAAAACAGTTAAACAAAAATAGTTAAACAAAAATAGGATAGCGCGTGAAATCATAGAAGCCCAGGAAATTTTGAAACGTGGTGAAAAGTCTATCAGTGTTGCGTCGCTTGCTCTTTCGAGGAAGGAAAGTGAATTTTTATCTCAAAACATGTGATATCGATAATGGGTTGCTGTTCATTTGACTGATTTTGTATACCTCGTCTGCTCTGTTCTTCCTTTATCCTGTAAAAATGTGCATATATATTGCCGTGGCAGGAAAATAAAAAGCCAGTTGTAAGTTCAGCGCTGTGTGTGTCTCTTCTTTGCTCGTCCTCGTTGTATGCGCTGTGAAACCTTTGGATTATGCTGCACCAACTAGCCCAACGCTCAACCTTAGTAAACTCCACTGCAACTAGTGTACTTTATTTTCAAAGGGTCGGAGCCCCTCCTGCGCCTCAGGGGTATTTTGGCAGCACCATATCTTTTTCGTGACCTTCTATGGGCATCACACAAGGCCCAGACATTTGGTCTGGAAGGATTCCATAGCCTACTAATCCACTTTGCCGCTAAGAGCAGCCGCTACACCTATGAAGGAATTCTGGCAAGGTAACATCATTCTATATTGCATTGCATCTCTGCGGTGATCTGTGTTTTCAGTTGCTTGTTGTTAATGGCTTGCATGCTGCTACTCAACTTTCAATCTGGACAGTACAATGTGCCACTTAAGTCAAGTAAACTGTCTGCAACAGAGTTGGACGAGTTGAACCACGACATAGGGTTGGACTGGCTGTCACATAAGTGTAATATTATAATAACGTCTCCACAATATCAAAGCACAGACACAGAAGACTCACATACAAGATGTGTGTGTTCCTTCTCGGTATTTTGTGTATTTGCATTTGAATCTATACCAACTAGTCTAGCTCTCCATACTGCTGTAATTACTTCAATCAAATAAATTTTTTAAACACGAAAGTGCTTTATGCCGGGGTCCACCAATGCTCCAGTGACGTACTTTCGTCACGGATATGTTATTGTAAAACGTACACTAACAGATGGCAAAGAAAAAAACTAGAAGAAAAAGTTCCGGTGCCGGGAGTCGAAACTACGACCCTTCGCTCCACAGCGTGCGGCGCGAAACCACAGAGCGCACGTTCTCAAGAATGCTAACGGCAAGTTATTTATATACACCATTTACCATGCGCGGTACTCAGAGCTCGGTGGCTTCAGCGTGTACTTGTTATCACTAGCGCGAAGAGCGCGCAGGGGCGCGTCTTAAAGGTCGTCGCCCCGCGCGTCGCGATGCGAGCGCGCTTCTACAGGGGGTGTCTCTCGTGCGTGCGCGCCTATTTTGTGATGGGGGTGGTTGTACGTCTTGTCCTTTCACCGCAATTTTCTGTTGACGATTCAGAGAGCAAGAAGGTCACTTCGTTCGCTGCAGCGGCCGCGTCTCCGTAAAGAGCGCGCTGCTCGCACGCAAAGAAGTAACAACTGTGACAGTAATTGTCAGCTCGCGCTCGTCCTGTGTATGCTGTTTTCGTGCGTCCTATCCGCTTTAGAGCGCGCTGCAAGTTTTGAGCTGCTTGCCGTTCTGCGCGTGACATTACAATTTGCTGCTATAGCATTCATACCTTCGCCCTTGTGGCGAAACAATGCACAATAAACGTTCAACTACCCCTGTGAAGACATGTTTCACCTTCGTGTTATACTGATTCCCATGACTGGAGACGAAAATGTTTAAGGCCCGTGTACTTAGATTTAGGTGCACGTTAAAGAACCCCAGGTGGTCGAAATTTCCGCAGCCCTCCACTACGGCGTCTCTCATAATCATATCGTGGTTTTGGGACGTTAAACCCCAGATATTATTATTATTATTATGATTCCCATGAATAGGGGTCAGCCATGTTTTTCCCCATTTTACTGCCTATTTTGCCATTCGATTATCTCCTTCATTCGTCAGCAAACTCATTCATGATTCGACTCACTCAGACTCGGATCGCTTCGTGAGTCAGCCTAAATTTAACCGGTTTAGTAGTGTTTTGGTGAACCTGAGGCCTAGCGTGGCCCGGCTGAGATTTGGCGAGTCTGATTCCGAGAGAGTTCGGCTGAGAAAAATTTTAGTGAACGAGTTTAAGTGAGTCCAGTGGAAGAAAGTTTTGGGGAGTCTGTGTCCAAGTGAGCCCTAAACGCAAAATATATTTCTAGAGTGAGTCTGAGTGAGCTACGCATTTTTTGCCGACCTATGCCTGCAACAAACATTTCTCATCCCCCCCCCCCCCCCGAAAAAAGCAAAGAAATTAGCTTTGCAGTATTGTCGGCTCGCGTGTGCAGCAGTACTGCACATTTTCAAGACACTTGCTACTTTAGATAAGTATGTGCGGCTTATTACTGGTGGCAGCAAATGCTCCTGAAATACAGTGTCCAACATGGTGTACGTCGTCGTCAGAAGCACATATAACATGAATGCGCTCTGGTGTAGATCGATCAGGGGGCTTATGCGAGAGTACGGTAGCGATCTAAACGAGGTAAACAGAAAGAAGTGCAGTTTGCAAGTGCTCCTAATGCTTATGCTAGATAATTGTTGATTAGGGATGTTGGTTTAATGTATAAGGATTGAAATCACATTTGAAAGAGGCAACAAGTCTGACTGAGCGATTACATTCAAGTGTTGATGAATAAACAGTGGCGCCAAGTGGCACAAAACACGGATCACTGGAGAAAAGCGCGAGGGTTTTTCATCATGCAGAGTAGACGTCCCATAGTGTCACTCATGTTTTTAATATTTCATTCAATTGGCTATTAGTGAATTGAAATTCAGATATTTATTTGCTTTAAAAAGAAAAAGCAGCACCGTTCCTATTTCATCATTCTATTTATTTCAGAACACGAATTGCGGCTCTGCATTATAATGAAACAGCTGCAGAAGAACAATGACAGACGCTTCAGGTGTGGGAAGACTTTCGCAAGGATTCTCCCACGACGAGAAAGAATGGATTGTGGCTCCAGTTAAAGACAGAGTAACTTATGCTAAGCAGTACTGTTTAAGCCTAAATATGGCAAGTTTGTCACGATGTATAGGATATGGCAATTCATTTCTGAGTCACTCCTGTCATTCGGCCGTTGTGCTTCGCCTTGCCACGGCTGAACGCAGTTGACATTGACAAGATTGAGGTACATGCAGCAAACACCGCAACATAACTTGCTCCCATTCACACGAAATATGAATTCTATCAACTGCAGTGTTTAGTGATGAGCATTGGATCCCAAACAGTGTACTCCTCTGCACTGCCGACTGCCTTCGCAGTCATCTGCTATTCATTCGAAGAATGCTTTGCGCATGTATGCACATACATCACACACACTATGGCTAATAATTAACCTGCTTCCAAATTACGTGAGCCATAGCGATGGCCGGTGAAAGAGCCCGCATGAATATGAAGCGGTTTCGTTGTCATCTGCTTCCACCATTTATTTGAATAGCTGACGTTTTCTGGTTCTTTTAGGTCAGCAATTGGAGTGAGAGCTTCCCAATTTCTTCGAATGCATTTTTATGTTCTGTCATCGTGCTTAGAGGCTCGGTACACAGTAAGTCAGCCGTTTCTTGCGTCGCTTGTTACTGAAAGCACATCGCTGGGACAGGAATTTTTCCGTTTAAGTTCAGTGGCGTTTGCTGTCGGGCTAGTTGGTACATGGCTGAAGTTGAATTGATGGCGCAAATGCTTGGACTGGGACGAAGAACAAGGATGCAGACAAGCGCACTCCGCGTCACAGGACGCGGAGTGCAGTTGTCCACGTTCCGCGTTCTTGGTCCTTGTCCCAGCATTTGCGCCATCAATTCAATTTCTGTTTGCGATTTATCTTGTGTGCTTACCACACCTCGGTTCATGCTCAAATATTTCAGAAAGTTGCGTGAATCTAAACGGAAACAGGTTGTCCAGCAGTGCTCGACAACAGACCTCAAAGGGTTCAAAATTATCTTGCCGTAATGGCAACCAAAGCGATGTGTAATGCAACTGCTAGTACATAAACTTTTATTGTTAACACTGCACAAATATTGCACTTAGCCTGGCTTCAAATTCGTGAAGGTGAACACTTCAGATTCTCCTGCAGCAACTTTCTGTGAGATGCTTTGAAGCTGAAAAGAGAAGGACAAACCTATACCACAAGGATGGCAGTTTCAATGAAACAATTAATGCTGTAACACTGTGCACTGAAAGACAGGTCATCAAGAATATCTATTGAATAAGTTCGTTCCATTAAAGAGTAGGGTGTGTCCAGACAAAATCGAAGACGAGGTCCCGGTCACCATTCCCGATATTGATAAAATTTACTGTAGACACAGGTATTAGGCCCAGAAAAATGGTTTTATAGTTAGTTTCGCGAAAAAAATATTGTTTGCATGATAAAATTATATGTACAATTTGGCCGCAAAAATCACTTTTCCACCAATTTCGCGATTTCCTAACTTTGAGCGCACCTAGGGAAACAACAGTGCAGTTTTTGGTCAGGATATTTATTCTCGTCAAAGAGCAAGTAAAATTTAATTTTAAGAGTATATAACTTCCCTTACATGTATAAGGCCTTTTCAAGAAAAAAATCACAAACATGGCAAATCGCACGAAATACCGGTATTTTAGGAATTTATTGCTGCAGACAAGTTAACCTGAGGATAATAAAACTCGGTACATATTAACTTTGATATTTGTGTTCTTCTTTAAAATCATTTTTGTGGTTTTGTCGTGCTCCGTTTTACATAATTGGGCTGAAACGTAACTGGTTTACCAAAAACGCCGAAGTTTGAAAGTAGTTTTCTCAAAAAGGCCATTTCTAATTTTTTTGAGAATCCCTGTGATTGAAGTCAAGGATGTGATCTACTATTCTGTGTAAAAAACATTGCATTATTTTGGTTCCTAACATGTTCTAATGAATCACATGTGACCAAGTCAGCCTGGCGGCCACGCTGTCCGTTATGTGCTGAAGATCGGATAGAAGGTGTTCAAAATAATTGTGCGCAATATAATCACAAAGCAGCAGCTCCACAACAACAAATGCGCAGCCAGGTTGCATGGTGGAGGAAGCTTTATCTTGCGATCAGGCCACTTCACATACCCGCAGCAGCTGCGGCCGCTCGAGGCGGCGGGCGCTCACATTACATGAGTGCCGCTTCGACTGTGGGCGAGCTCCGCTTACGTGTGAAAGCTACGCTCAGAGGATGAATGAAATGAGAAATGCATCACTGTGAAAAGTAACCGTTGTTAATTGCCAACAAGGTCCATACTATCCAACGAAAACTCTGCTGGGAATTTTGCAATGAGCGCCTCCAGTAGTGCGCTCATCTGTTGCTTCCTTTATCCTGAAGAAAATAATGAGGTTCAATCTGTCGGCAACATATGACACAAAAGCAAGCTTTGTGACATCTAAAGGAGGCTGTCGTACGTGCTCACGATGGCCGAACAAATCAAACTGGTGTTGTTTTCCTTCTCGTGCCAGAACACTGCAGGGTGTCAGCCGGCTGTTAACAGAAATGCGTCCAAGTCCTTTGCTTTATGAAAGTACCGCTTTTACAATGCTGTATTATATTGTGCTTGGAGATATTATATTCAACACAAGCCGTGCATTTATCGCGATATTCTGCCGCTTCGCACATAACAGCAGGGGAAGAATGTATGCGTGCTGTACTGGAGGCGCTAAA
The DNA here is from genome assembly GCF_013339695.2 of Rhipicephalus sanguineus. Taxonomy (NCBI): domain Eukaryota; kingdom Metazoa; phylum Arthropoda; class Arachnida; order Ixodida; family Ixodidae; genus Rhipicephalus; species Rhipicephalus sanguineus. Next base: position 27,791 of record NW_023615533.1, on the reverse strand, counting down.
TGAAAAATTCCCGGCCGAGTTTTCGTTGTATAATATGGACATTGTTCGCAATTAACAAGGTTTCCTTTTCACAGCGATGCATTCCTTATCTCATTCGTCCTCCGAGCGTAGTTTTAACGCGCAGGCGGAGCTCACTCACAGTGGAAGTGGCATTGATGTAATGTGAGCGCTCGCCGCCTCGAGCGGCCGCTGCTGCGGGTTCGTTAAGCGGCTGATGGCAGGACAAAGTTTGCTCCACCATGCAACCTGGCTGGTTGTTGTCGAGCTGCGGCTTTAGGGTTATGTCGTGTACAATTATACCGAGGCGAAAACAGCGCGTACAGACGAGTACGAACAGACACTTTGAACAACTTTTATCGGATCTTCAACACGTAACTAACGGCGCGGCCGCTAGGCTGACTTGGTAACACGTGACCATAGGTTGGCAAAAAGTGTCGAGCTCACTCAGACTCACTCATGAAATATATTTTGCCTTTAGGGCTCACTCGGACTCAGATTCACTGAAAATTTCTCAACCGGACTCACTCGGACTTGAACTCACCAAAATATTGCTCACTCGGACTCACTCAGACTCAGACTCACAGCTCCATCTGAGTCTGAGTGAGTCTCAGTTAGTCGAATCTTGAGTCCATTATCGTATAATTAAATTTTTCTGCCATAGTGTCAAGGCTATTTAAGGTAGATCACCACCTTCAATAACACATTTTTAGAAAAAGATCACTTTTTCGAATTGAACATTTCCATGCTCCCTGTCTATTAAAGAATACTTAGGAAAATAATTATGTAGTTATCTTGAGCCGTTCGACAGTTATGATAATTTTTCCAACCCCTCCTAGACGCATCCGAAACCGAAATTGAATGTTTCTGAGTCCACAATACCTGCCATTTCGTCATAAATTTATCGTCGCATACATATTACGTAATGCTAAGTTGTCTAAACGTCTAAACATGTTTTGAAGCTTGTGGGCCCTGATGTTTTCTATTTATTTTAAAATTTCCACTACACGGCTGCGGCACTCTGTTGTGTAAGTTGTGCGCGCTTTCGCTCGGCTATTGTTTTAGATGCGAAGTATCTTATGGCGGAGTTCAATCCGGTGGTGGTGGTGGTGGTGTGCGGCGTGACCACCCATACTGTGCATGCGCATACTCTCTCCACTCACTCTCTCCCCTCCCCTCTCCACTTCCCCTCTCCCCTACCCCTTTCCACTCTTCCTCTGAAACTCGGGCTAGACATGCCCAAATTCTCTCCTGCGCAACGCCGCGATGAGCACCAGCGCATGCGCGTCCCCTCCCCCTCTCTCTCCTCTCCTACGCTGCCCCCCCTCTCGCACGCCTGCCGACCGCGTTCCCCGCTCGCCCTGTGAGAATTAACGGCCAGGCTAGAGGGAAGACAAGACGCGCGTAGCGTTCCTCTTCGCGTTCCACGACGCGAGGTCGCTAGCATGCCCAAAGAACGCCAACGGAACGCGATCGTGCAAGTGCTCCGGCTTCGCATCGCCTCATGGTCTCTTTTAGCGGGAAATGGTGTAATTTTTTTTGGTACGCCATTTCGAGCTCTTGGGCTTCGTTCCAGCCTTTCAAGGTGAAAGATGTAGCATTCCATGAATATGGCGAAGGATGAAAAAGAAGCATCAGCACAATTTTGGCACTCATTATACCAAGCGTGGACCCACTGTGCAGTACGTGGATGAAGGTCAGCTGGAGATGCAAAACGAGCTAGAAAAAAAAAACGTGTTCCAGGTCGCTCAAAAGGAGACAGTGCCCCTTCAAAGGAAGCCACAAGCTAATATCCTTATGCATTTCACACATATTTATTGTTTCTTTATTGCATGGAGATTCCGTTCAATTCTTTATAGCCATTTTTCTCGAAACGTTTTTTTTCCATCCTGCAGTAATGCGAACAGTGATCACTTTCCTTCTAATAAATATTTTCACATGAAATTTTGCGTCCTATTTTTTGTTGGAGTAGCTGTGCATTCAAAGAGAATGATTGAAAACGAGCGGTAATTTTTTGTGCTATCGCGAACTGTGTGCAAAACAAACCTGCCGAATATCAACTTCAAAGTCTTTTTATGATAGCGCACCTTAGCATAGAGATGCGGTGACAGTGGAGGTTACATGCACAGAATAGTGTCCTCACTACGTACCTGCCAAATCGCGTTCGAATCGCACGAACAATTTTCTAGTTATGACTTGGCGCAACGTGCATATTTTGGCACATTTTGATTCTTAAAAGTTTTAATTTTTGCATTTTTAGCAATTTCATCACTTTAGAGTTTAAGTTTACCTAAGCCCTATAGGCCAAAACTATAATTATAACTTTTGGATTAAAACTGTAACATTTTTTCTCGAAGGTGGTGACCTACGTTAGCATCAATATCTCATATAATTGGTGCTTTGCTTGGCGCGCGTTTTCATCTCGCACCTTCAATTACGAGATATTGATGGTCACAATCCCGTAAGCACATTTATAATTGAAAGAGATCCCTATTGGAAAAAAGCAAATGATGGACATGGTGGAAACCACCATCCACCACTAGAGTGGAGTAATGTAGTTGGTGGATTGCGCACGGGGGTGGATGTTGGACAAGGTGGGTGGATAGTGGACGGTGGTGGATGGTGGACATGGTGGGTGGATAGTGGACGGTGGTGGATGGTGCACGAGGTGGGTGGATAGTGGACAGTAGTTTAGGTTGGCAGATGGTGGACGGTAGCCTAGGTGGGTAGAAAGTCTGCTATGTAGAAGGTATGTGGCAGGTACGGTGATGGCGCGCATATTTCTCAATGAATGGTTTCCCTTTCAATGCTATTTCAGTTACATTTGAAAACATATTTGCCTGTTACACAAGGCACACAGGTTAACCACACAAAACAAATTAACTCTCAGCTTTCGTTCCGATGTGTTATCAGACAAAACAGGCACTATATTACCATGCTTGCACTAAGCAGCAGACTGGCTGAGTGAATAACTTTATTCACTTTTCTACATTTCTTGGCGAATTGTGCTTACTCCTTTGCCCCGACGAGCAGCTTATGCAGAAAACCCTTGTAGAAAATCTTCACCACTACATCACGGTAGTTCCTCGGTGGCTCTAATGAAGCGGCTACAAAGAGATACATATCTCCAAGGAGCCTGAAAAATATTTAAAAAAACAACAATAAATATATAAATGGTTTGTTTAGTAATCAACATATTGATGCGTCTTACACTGTTGCTTTCGCACAATGAAATACATACTATAGTGAGTCCTTGTTGCAAGTATGGCATGTTGTTGGGCTAGTTGGTTCATAGATACAGCAGACACGTTTAAACTGCGCGAAGACAATACGTTAGAACACAGAAATAAACACACACACGAAGCGCACGGTGTGTGTTCTGCGCTTCTGGTGTGTGTTTCTTGTTGTAACGCGTCCTCTTCGCACAGTTTAAACGTGTCTGCTGAACATACAACTAAGTGACCTTTTTAATAATACAGTAAAAATGCACTTCAAATCACTCTAGCTGGTGAGGTATTACCAGCTGCTATATTGTTATTTTTTCGTGAGCTGCCGTAAACGTATAAGTGCCGGCATTCTGTACGGGGACAATTACTTGCCCTCACAACAGGCCGGCAGCGTTCGCTTGATGGTAGCTCTTCAGAGAAACCTTATTAAAACCACAAGCGGGTTAGTTCTCTCCGCAAATAACATTCCCCTTGAAAAATGAATGCGCGATTCGCTAGCCCGCGCTGACAAAGAGAAAAAAAAACATAATGAAACCACAGCCTAAACTTTCAAACGTTGCAGCGGCAAATAAAATCCACATTGGACCATGCTGACAGCCAGCCAACGGGGATACACAGCCAGCTAGCTGCCGCTCGCGCTGCAGTGGCGAACCCCAACCCCATTCCGCCTTCCACAGAAGCCCACCTACCACATTATAGCACCCTTCAGAGGCGGATTCTGAACAAATTCCCGTTATTTCCGACGTAAAAAATTATGAGTGTACAACGGTGCTAGCATATTTAGTATTGATTATTGCATCACTAAATAACACAATGAAATGCTAAGCAAACATCGGCAAACGCAACTTATCGCGCCTCACCGATTACCGGTCACAGCACAACCCGGTGGCTGTAGCAATAATTTTTTAGTTTGGTTATTACAAGTGCAGTGACGATTGCTATATACCTGTGTAAGACTAGCGCCTTTCTCGCGAAAATTTTATCTATGCTTTCAGTTTTACGGCGGGTAGTGCGTCCGCCTCACATATCCAAGCACTTTATAACAGTAGCGATTAAGTTCACAAACGTCGAGCTGGAGCAGCTTAAACACAACTGCAAAGACATTGAGCACCGCGGTATTCAATATCCCTTGGCAATACGCATACAGCAAATAATGCATAACGTGCGCAGAGTAGAACTCACAGCCACCTACCTTTCTCAAGAAAACATGCTGGCAGCGTACACGTTGCGACGTCCGCTAGTCTTCAGGTGATGTGTCGAGTCGGCGTTGGCTGAACACCCCGTTTGCGGGCATCCGTCGGTCTAGAGGCAATGTGGTGTGTTCCCGAAGTGCACGAACTGTCACGACGATTCTCCATGCCACAGGGCGCGTTGCGAGAAACTATTCTGGCGCTGCTCATCGATGATGACCACCAACAAAGGAATCGTACTTGGGAAGCTGGCGCCTGCTGCTCACTTAGTCTGCCGCGTACCGCGCATCATACTGAATTAAGAAGTTCCGTCTAATTGAATGACCGCAACGTAAAACACAAGGGCACGCACAAAAATCAACCGCATCAGCACGAACACAATCAGTACGCTATGACCACGTTCGAACCACGTCGTATGCTGCGCGCCGCCATGTCAGGAAATAAAAATGTGGCAGGACGACAGCGGCGACGCCAGTGGCCGCGGCCTGCGGTGCAATCTAGTACGCATTCCAAGTAAGCACGGAGGCGTGGCGTTACATCCAGACGCCCGCGAATGGCCAATGTTAACCTCGACAGACCTCATGGCCCTGCATTGACCAATGGCGTGCGGCTTGATGTAACGCCACGCCTCCGTGCTATTTTGGAACGCGTAGAAGATCGCAGCACTGAGCGCGTAAATAAATTTCACTTCCGACGCTGTCGGACGTGACGTCATTGCCGCCATTGAAACCGCGCCTATGGCGAACGCGGCCTCAGAGACAGCAGTAGACATGATCTCGTAGGCGAGGAGGCGCTATACTAGCGCCGCCATGCATGCAGTGAGGAGGAGGGAGCTGGGAAACAGCTGCTCGGCTCAGATAGTAATAATTGCTGGGGTTTCACGACGTCCCAAAAGCACGATATGATTTTGAGAGACGCCGTAGTGGGGAGCTTCGGAAATTTCGACCACCTGGGGCTCTTTACGCGCGCCAAAATCGTATACGGCTGTGCTTTGCAGTTTGCCCCCATCAAAATGCGGTTCTCAGCTCAAGCGACAAATAGTTTTTGCATTGTGAATCTGTTTACGTGATGTGATTCGGTTGCATCATGCATTTCACGGACTTTTTTCTCAACCTTTACATGCGTAGCGCATATGACGTTTACTTTCAACCTTGTCATAAACGTGAGCAAGCCGCAATTTCAGCGCGAACATTAAAGCGGAACACGCGTGGTCTAGGGTCCAGGGTACATCCCACGGAGCCCAAAAATTAACCGCTATACAGTGATAACTAATTGTGCTTTTTCTTCGCGCTCGAATCAACAATAACAGCCGGGAAAATCGTATTAAACTTTACTAATAATTTAGCAATACACTCTTCAGCATTTTTCCGCGACCAATACAATAGGTGGACTACAAACAAATGTAGCATTGAAAAGTAAAGCTCAAAGGGCTCGATTACTGACCACAAAAATATTGATTTATTTCCTGTCAATCAACAAGATATAAAGAAAAGGTGCTCACAAAGGCTGTTTACGATAAGTACAATACAAATTCGATCCTCTCTATTGCGTTTCACATTGCTCCATTTGGCATTACCAACTCGCCCAAAATGCTCTCCATTTGCAGTACAATGATCTTTCACATTATACTCATCATAGTTGCATTAGAGTATAACGACGCTGTTTGGCGCAGCTTCTCCAGCATGGTACAGCATGGTACACCATCATTTTCCTCACCCACCGTTCCCTCGCTGCTTTCCAGCATTCGCGTGATAGTGGGCGCAGTCTCCTAACGCTACCACTATTGTGCTGCTACTCTCGACCATCGTCCACCATCCTTTCCACATTACCCAGCTAAAGTACACCATGCCACCCACCACTGTCCACTATAAACACCACGATTTTCAGCGTACCCAGCATTATTTCCACTAAATCCACCATATTTTCCAGTATCCACCATGGTAGTTTTTCCAATAGGGATCACTCATACGAGAAATTTTTTTTATCAAGAACTTCCCCAGAAAGATTTTGCCGGAAAGAGGTCAAACCCCCCTCACCCCGCCCCCCCTCCGTAACTCACGCCTCTGATCAATAAATATTCACATGGCGTATGCACGCTACTGGTTTGAAGTATGTGTGAGTAGACGAGTATAAACGTGAGTCATCATAAGGCTGATAGTAATGCGTAGATAGGCCATAGGTCGGCAAAAATATAGAGCTCACTCAGACTCACTCATGAAATATATTTTGCCCTCAGGGCTCACTCGGATCCACTCACCAAACGTTCCTCATCCGGACTCACTCGGACTCAGATTCACGACAATATTACTCACCTGGACTCACTCGGACTCAGACTCGCGAAAATATTACTCAGCCTGACTCACTTAGACTCAGACTCGCGGCTCAATCTGAGTGTGAGTGAGTCTTAGGGAGTCGACTGCTGAGTGAGTTTGCCGAGCTATGCGATACATTGCAACTTGTTAGCAAGCAAAATAATACAACATTATTTTACGCAGAATGGTAGATAACATCGTTGACATCAATCAGATGGATCTTGAAAAAATTAAAAATGTCCTTTTTGAGAAAACTATTTTCAAACTTCAGCGTTTTTGGTAAACCACTTACGTTTCAGCGCAATTCTAAAGTAAAACAGAGTGCGACAAAACCACGAAAGTTATTTTAATAGAGAGCGCAAATACCAAAGTTAATGTGTACGGAGTTTTATTATCCTCAGTTTAAGTTTTTTGCAGCAATAAATTCCTGAAATACCGGTGTTTTGTGTGGTTTGACATGTTTGTGATTTTTTACCTGAAATGTTCTTAGACAGGGAAGGAAAATTATGTGCTAATAAAATTGCACTTTACTTGTTCTTTGATGAGAATAAATATGCTGGCCAAAAAGTGCACCGTTTTTTCCCTAGGTGCGCTCAAAGTTAAGAAATCGCGAAATTGGCAGAAAAGTGATTTTGCGGCCAAAATGTATATATTTTTTTTTCAGGCGACCAAATTTTTTTTCACAAAACTAACTTCGAAACCATTTCATCAAAATCTGGAATGGTGACCGGGACCTCGTGTTCGATCTTACGTGGACATACACAGTGGTGATACACTTACAAACATTTTTCTACGTGTACTCACAGTGTTTTTTTTTTTTATTTCAGAGTATGTGCCTGCATTGCTAAGCAATGTCATGCAATGCCTCGAGAAGTGGCCATCATTTTTAGCTGCTGAAAACTCAGTTGTGCGAAGCCATCACGACACGCTCTCAGCCAAGTATCGTCCAAAGCAATCGATGGAAGATGCAAGGAAGAGACGATTTCACGCTTTGCACCTCACACATAGATCATCGGTTCATGTGTGATCCTGCTGCCAGGTTTGTATCTCGCTCTTCTAGTGTTTGTTGTTTCGCATGCTAGGGATGATGCTTCTACACGGCCTCATCCAGTCATCGCCACTTCTGACTACTGCCCACTCTGCTACCACTGCGGAAGCTGGCCGCACCTACCGCTGACGCCAGTACCAAGACATTGGACCATGTGGTTGCATCGTTAATGTGCTTCGTCCAATTTGGTGACTGGCCATGTGTCATCGTCGACTGCCTCACAGCAAATGAGTGGAGGCCTCGATGGCCATCACGTCCACCGTCATTGGTGCACTACCTCTCTCCCCTGTGTCGACCACGCTGGCCCAACCTGGGCAGGTCGGTTAGCTCATATCCAGAAAACTAAAAGCAGCAACTGGTGGAGGTGTGGTTGCTGTTCGTCGAAATAGTCAAGACTTTCCACTGCCGCTGTTGTTAATATTCCAAGGTTCAGCGTGACAACAGAATGAAGACACGCCAGCATCCATACAAAGCCATGAATTTCAGCGTGGGGTTTGGCAAGGTCGACTCTGCACTTGCACGAAGTCTTCATGGAGTTGCACGAATTAAAGTTTGTACTAGAAGTTGATTATGACTCACAGTTTGCATCTGGCCAGGGCTGGGCAGTATCGTGGTACAAGAGTATCGCGATAGTACTTCAAAAATACTTTTGAGTATCTGTATTTCTGTATCGAGATACATTTGAAAAATGTATTTGTATCTCAGTAGTGAAATACATTTAGGATGTATCGTTTTATCACGATACTATGCAGGACACGTGTATCTCGTTACATTTTTTTTTTCTTTTCGGAAATGAGTTGAGGCGTGTTTCCAATGGGGGAATGACTGTTTCGTTTTTGCCAAGACAAGCAAATGCGCACCGCCGGTCGCCGACAAATAGGGCGGCGATGGTTTTCCCTCAAGCACAGAATGGCCCATGTGGTAAAGCGCGCGACGCCGCAGACGGAAAAAATCGTGGAGGCAGTGTTGTCGACCTCTGCCGATGAAAGTCGCTGTCTCTCAAGGCCAGTGCAGCACGCCTAATTTTTTTCGGGTGGCAAGCCATTACTGCGCGACCCCCCGCGCGGATACCAACTTGGAACAGAGGCTTTGCAATGCTTCGCGTGCGTTTGTCCTCAAAGCGGCGGCACTTCCAGGAGCAGTTCTCGTAGCCGCGGCGGAAGTGACTAGAAATGGCTATCTCTGTCGTGCTTTCAGCCACCTCTTTAACGTGTCGGGATGTGTTCCTAATTGATTGCAAGCGTGGAACGGTCTTTTGTGGTACCAGACTCCCCCACCGCCGGGGCCGACTTCACGTGTTGCGGCTTGCTGAAATGGATGCTGGTAGCGTTGGTGGTGTTGATAGCTTTATTGAAGAGTGACCCTTTAGGCCCAGGCGACGAGTGCTTGCTGTAGTTTCTGATGGGGCGCACTCTGTAAGCAGCTCTGCGTATTTCCCCGTCTGCTTAGAGAGCTGGCAGGAGCGACTTCGGAATGGTCTTAAACCCTCTCACCCCTAAAGAACGCGATTTTATGAAGTCAGTGTTTGAATTGTGCAGTTTTGACATATTGGGCTCCATTGCGCGTAGGTAATTATGGCCGGCCTATACGGGCAGCGGAATCCTCAGCTGTGTGACCCGGCGCCGACCGGGTCAGACGGCTGAGGATTCCGAAGATGGGGACCGAATTCGGCTTCTGAACGGTCAGAACAACCCAAGTGATGGCGGTAGTGTTTCGGTATCTCGATGACACGAGAAGAGATATCGCCACGCTGCAAGACAATCCGGCTATGAAGGCGGTATTTATTCACTATAACACGAATTTGTGCTCGCCTTCAGCGGTAGACAGACTTTTTTTCTTTCGCGAGTCTTGTGCTGAGGCTGAACCGACGCTGTCTAGAAGACAACCTATTTGAGAAGCCTACACAGCAACCTTCTAAGCGAAGCAGATCTTATGTGCAAAATAAATATATGTTTTTTTCTCAATTTGTTGGTGTTCATTAGTCATTCGAGTGATTTGCTTAAACTTAGCTAGTCCTAGCATAGCTCATTGTGTTGTCACCAGGTATATCAATTTCCGTGTCCAATGCTTGTTACTGTTGCTGTGAAGTAGTGTATTTTTATTGCAACTGATACTTGTAATTATGTCATTATTACTAATTGTATACTTTATACACCCCCCCCCCCTCTGCAATGTCTTAATGGCGCTGGGGGTACTGTAATAAATACACGAATTCAAAGTTTCAATGCGCTGCATCTTTAATTACAACATTATGCTACACTAATGAATGTATTTGCGTAGTATGAGCATCCTTGAAATAAAAAAACAAGTATTCCAGTATCTGTATCGCTGTAACTGTATTCCAGAATACTTTTTTCGTCTTATTGCAAAAGTATCTCCGAAATATCCTGTTACGTTAAAGGCAAATGTATCTCAGTATCTGTATTTTAGGCTTCCAATTCATGTATTTCGATATCTGTATTCCGGAATACTTTTCTGAGTATCTCTGCCCAGCCCTGCACTGAACAATATTACTCGTAAGGACGTTTATCCTATGCCTTGGATTCACGACGCTTTTGATACTTCACAAAGTGCCGAGTGCTTTGGAGTCTCCACTTGCTCTTTGGTTATTGGCAGATCTTGATGCACGAGTCCGATAACGAGAAGACTGCATTTGCCACGCCTGATGGACTCTTTGAATTCAGTGTAATGGCTATTGGCCTATGCAGTGCCCCAGCCACACTCGAACGAATGATAGATACGGTACTGTGTGGATTTAAATGGAAGATCTACCTGTGCTACCTGGACGACATCGTCATCATTTCGTACAGCTTCTCACAACACCTGAAACGGCTAGAAGAAGTTGTAGCCTGTCTAGCTAAGGCCGGTCTCCAGATAAACACTAAGAAGTGCTGGTTTGCCTGCCGCAGCATCAAGGTATTAGATCACGTTGTCAGCAAGCACGGCATTGAGCCTGATCCCGACAAGGTTGCCGCAGTACTGCACTTTCCTACACCAACCACTCCTAAAGACCTTCGCAGCTTCATCGGCTTAGCGTCGCACTTCCGCTGCTTTGTGCGTGATTTCGCCACTATCGCAGCTCCTTTGCACAAACTTCTGACCGCGAGCGCACCCTTTGTCTGGTCGGATGAATGCGGAGCTTCTTTTCATAATCTCAAGCGATGCGTCACATCGCGGCCAGCGATGTGAGGCTCACTGGCTTAATCACTGATCGGCTCACTGGCTTAACCCTTGCTCCAAACAGCCGCTTAAGACGACAGCTTGCACGTTTTAAACTTGAAGATGGAACATTAGGTCGGTAAATTTACCACCCTCTCGGTAACCAATGGGTTCCAGTAGTCCCTCGCTCCCTTCGTCTCCAGGTTTTAGAAGCCTTTCACGACGACGCGACAGCTGGCCACTTGGGTTTTCACAAGACTTACGAGCGCATCAAAACTCGGTGCTTTTGGCCTGGCCTCTCAACAAGTGTGACCAAGTACGTCGGTTCCTGCGCGTCATGCCAACACCGAAAACGTATCACATCTCTTCCCGCGGGGCCTTTACAACCTCTGGCGTGCCCGTCCGCTCCCTTTGACTTCGTGGGCATCGACTTATACGGACCCCTCCCGCTTACGCCAGCCGGTCACCGCTGGATTGTTACTGCCGTGGACCACCTAACTCGCCTACGCGGAGACGGCAGCTCTTCCCTCTGGTGCTACCTCTGAAGTCGCCAATTTTGTCCTGCGCGCCATTATTTGGCGCCACGGTGCCCCTCGTGTTCTCTTTAGTGACCGTGGTAAGACATTTCTTTCCCATGTCCTTGCTGAAATCCTCCAGGCTTCTAACAGTATCCGTAAGACCACAACAGCATGTCATCCGCAAATCAATGTTCTTACAGAGCGTTTTCACCGAACTTTCTCCGACATGATATCCATGTATGTTCACAAAAACTGGGACACTGTACTCCATTTCGTCACGTTTGCTTATAATACTACCATACAACGCACGACCAATCACACACCGTTTTTATATATTTATTCGCGTATCCTACAGGCCCGAAGGCATTACATAGCGGGGACAGAACTATGAGTATTACAGCATAACACAATTTCAAAACAAACAGAACTGAGGAAGAAATATCTAAGATAATACAGCAATACTTTTGTGGCAGCAATATCAATGTCCTATGAAAGTAAATAATGTGCAAATAATTAATATAGCTGTAATCGAAACACCTCCGACATTGGCAAATGCTCGAACAATACATGCGGCACTACAACCAAAAGTACGAGTTGACACTGTTTTTTAACAAGCAGAACTATATAAACGTGCACACATTAAAAATAACAGTAATCCAAACAACTCAGACATACAAATGCTTGAGCAATAAGTACATGTGACACCAAAATGCACCTAAGAAAAAAAAAAGAATTACGAATTGCATTCAATGTGAATTGTGTCAAGAAGAGGGCAAAAAAAGCCGGCAGATCCCACGCATTGTGGGAATCGATGTAATGCGAAGCAGCCAGCAAAGAGCTGCATACATCTTCTTGTATGTCATTGAGGGAAATGCGTGTCATATTTTTCATGTTAACTCCTATCATTTATGTTCGTCACACAGTAACGTCGCGGAATACCAACTTCGCGGTAGATCAAGCTAGCGAAACGGCCGCCAGCGCACTATGAGCGTGGCACGTAAGTCACGCTGTACATAACATGTGTGTCATGATTTCCATGTTAACTCGTGTTATTTATGTTCGTTACACAGTGATGTCGCAAGATACCAATTTTGGTGTATATAAAGCTAGCGAAACGGCCGCCAGCGCACCATGAGCGTGGCACGTAGGTCATGGTTTACATGATATGCATGTCATGATTTTTGTGTTAACACCTGTTATTTATGTTCGTCAGACAGTCACGTCGCGCAATACGGATTTCAGCGTAGGTCAAGCTAGCGAAACGGCCGCCAGCGCCCCATGAGCGTGGCACGTAAGTCATGAGTACATGACATGCATGTCATGATTTTGATGTTAGCTCGTGTTATTTATGTTCGTTACACAGTCACGGCGCAAGATACCAGTTTTGATGTATATAAAGCCAGCGAAACGGCCGCCAGCGCACCATGAGCGTGGCATGTAAATCATGCTGTACATGACATGCGTGTCATGATTTTCATGTTATGACTTGTCATTTATGTTCGTCATACAGTCATGTTGCGCCATACCAATTTTGGTGTACATTCGATTAACCAAGCGACCAGGAGAGCACAAAGTCGTAGGCGGCTAGATAGATAGATAGATAGATAGATAGATAGATAGATAGATAGATAGATAGATAGATAGATAGATAGATAGATAGATAGATAGATAGATAGATAGATAGATAGATAGATAGATACGCTCAAAGTCGCAGAAGTTCGCTAAGAAATGCTTCGCATTTAAAAAGGAAGTTTGACATGCAAAAATTTAGGCTTTAAAGTAACATTTCAGACTATTTACTAATCTATTATGATTAGTAATATCTGCAATGTCAGCAGGAAGCTGATACCAGTAACGGATGGCAAGTAGTAGCGGGGCATTGGTACGGGCGAAGATGGGAATAGTAGCGGGGAAGTAGAAAGAATTGGTACGAGCGAAGATGGGCTCGACTTTAAGCTGATGATCAAGTCGCAAAGATACACGACGGGCTTGTTTGTTATGAAAAGCAGCGTGTGAGTACGAATTGTGATAAATCTTATGAAAAAATAAAAGATGCGTGACCAGTCTAGATTTTTCCAGAGGAACCAGATCAATTGAATATTTAATTTCGTTATACTTGATGTTCGCAGGTAGTTTTTGGTGCTAAATTGAGCAGCTTTGGTTTGTAGAGATTGCAATTTATGAATGTGGTATGCCTGATGCGGGATCCATATTAGTGATGCATATTCGATTTTCGAACGTAGATATTCATAGATATCTCGGACCATACACCGTGCTGAAAAGGACGAACATAGATATCTCGGTCCATACAACGTGCTGAAAAGGACACCTGCCGTGAACTATCGCGTCGCTCCTGTCAGCGCGGCTAGTGATAGTGTATGGCCGTGCGCAGACTTTTGTTCTGGACACCACATTTTTATCCACACCTTCTGTTCCATCTTCGTCTCTTCCAGAAGAGTTCGCTGCTCTCGCCGCGCGCTGCCGTGAAATTGCCCGCGCCAACACTGCTAGCATTCAAGACAAGAGGAAAGTCGGTTTTCATGCGAAACGCCGAGTTGTCTCGAGTGGCGGGCACCCCAGTGGCGGGTGCCCAGGTGGAAAATGACTGATGAGACTCGCAGCTCAATGAAACGCGGTTGTTCTAGGAGCTGACCCTGGCGTCCATGAGAAACCTTGTGGAAGGCGACTGAACTGGTCAACTTTCCAAAACGCAGTGCAGGTGCTCTTCGACGCGAGGGGAGAGGCGGTCTCAAGCTTGATGACAGCAGCTGCTTTGACTGATTGCCCCCTCTCGTACCGCTGGCCACCCCATCCTTTTGTGAATCGGCCTGGACAGGCAGAGTGAGAGGTGGAGAAAACACGAGAGACGAGAGAGAAGACGGACAGCAGAGGCACGAGAATGCGGGTGCCCAAACTGCTGAGTCGACTGAAGTTATCACAATGTTAATAAATCGGCTTTCCTAAGTTTACACCTCGAAGTCATAACTTGACCAGCAACCGTGAGTTCTGGTCATCGCACCAGAACTCACGCATAACGCTACAAACTGGTTGGCAGCGGGGCGATCAAGAAAAGGCATGCGGAAAACTGCGGACGGAAGATCGACTTCTGTAGATCGGGGATCAGCAGAGCGCGCCTTAGTGGCTCCGGGAGGAACAACCGTCGCAGTAACAGCGTCAAGGCTTGGATGACTTCAGTAAACTTGGAAGAACGAGCAGCAAAAGGCAGTTCTTACGATCTGGGATCGGCGGATCTGGGAACGTGGCTCAGGGAGACAGGACCTTTGCAAGCTCGAGATTGGACGGAATTCTGTGGATCCAGGATCAGCAGAGTACCTCTTTGTGGCTCCGGGAGGCACAACCGTCGCCGTAACAACGTGAAAGCGTGAAGGGCCTCCGGAAACTGGGAACGAAGAGCAGCAGAAGGCAGACCTGACAATCTGGGGTCGACTGACCTGGGAACGTGGCTCCGGGAGACACGGCCTTCGCAAGCTTGATGTTAGGTGAGTGCTTGAACGATTACGATTTGCCGGACGATAAGGACAGGGTCCTCTGAGTTAATTGGCTCTGAGTTGACCGCCACTGGGGAGCGGTTAATATTGGAGAAGTAGTAGTCGGTCTCGTGAAGGCATCGCTTCCGCAGTGCTAAAAAAGAAGAGCTGTTGTTGTTGGCAGCACAGCTCGGTATGGATATGAGTAACAGGTCGAGGAAAGCCTAACTTCATAGTGCGATAGACGAAGTGGGTTTTGAGGAGGACGAGCTCGCCGAGGCCTGGCAAAGAATATGACGTGAGAAGGAGGAAAGATAGGAAGAGAAGAAAGAAAGATTAGCAGAGAAAGCGAAAAGGAAAAAAGAGAACAAAGCTGGGCAGAAACTGAGCTGGAGAAAATAAAGCTAGAACACGCAAGATTAGCTCGTAATGCGCAAGCGGCGCCGCCGCAAACAGAGAGGGTTAAAATGACGAGTTTGCTTCAGCCGTACAAAACAGGCGATGATATCGGCCTCTGCCTAAATAATTTTGAGCGGATCTGTGAGAAAATTTCATGTCACCAGGACGCCTGGCCAGGACGGTTGCTTGCGTTGTCAACGGAAGAGGCATTGCAAGTCACGACCACACTGAGCGCGGCCGAGGCAGGCGTGTACAGTACAGTTAGGCCGACTTTACTAGCAAAATACACGCTTTCCACAGAGCAATTTCGGAAGAGATTTCGACTTTACTGGCAAAATACACGCTTTCCACAGAGCAATTTCGGAAGAGATTTCGACTTTACTGGCAAAATACACGCTTTCCACAGAGCAATTTCGGAAGAGATTTCGACTTTACTGGCACAATACACGCTTTCCACAGAGCAATTTCGGAAGAGATTTCGACTTTACTGGCAAAATACACGCTTTCCAGAGAGCAATTTCGGAAGCGATTTCGACTTTACTGGCAAAATACACGCTTTCCACAGAGCAATTTCGGAAGAGATTTCGACTTTACTGGCAAAATACACGCTTTCCACAGAGCGATTTCGGAAGAGATTTCGACTTTACTGGCAAAATACACGCTTTCCACAGAGCAATTTCGGAAGAGATTTCGACTTTACTGGCAAAATACACGCTTTCCACAGAGCAATTTCGGAAGAGATTTCGACTTCACTGGGAAAATACACGCTTTCCACAGAGCAATTTCGGAAGAGATTTCGACTTTACTGGCAAAATACACGCTTTCCAGAGAGCAATTTCGGAAGCGATTTCGACTTTACTGGCAAAATACACGCTTTCCACAGAGCAATTACGGAAGAGATTTCGACTTTACTGGCAAAATACACGCTTTCCACAGAGTAATTTCGGAAGAGATTTCGACTTTACTGGCAAAATACACGCTTTCCACAGAGCAATTTCGGAAGAGATTTCGACTTCACTGGGAAAATACACGCTTTCCACAGAGCAATTTCGGAAGAGATTTCGACTTTACTGGCAAAATACACGCTTTCCACAGAGCAATTTCGGAAGAGATTTCGACTTTACTGGCAAAATACACGCTTTCCACAGAGCAATTTCGGAAGAGATTTCGACTTTACTGGCACAATACACGCTTTCCACAGAGCAATTTCGGAAGAGATTTCGACTTTACTGGCAAAATACACGCTTTCTAGAGAGCAATTTCGGAAGCGATTTCGACTTTACTGGCAAAATACACGCTTTCCACAGAGCAATTTCGGAAGAGATTTCGACTTTACTGGCAAAATACACGCTTTCCACAGAGCGATTTCGGAAGAGATTTCGACTTTACTGGCAAAATACACGCTTTCCACAGAGCAATTTCGGAAGAGATTTCGACTTTACTGGCAAAATACACGCTTTCCAGAGAGCAATTTCGGAAGCGATTTCGACTTTACTGGCAAAATACACGCTTTCCACAGAGCAATTTCGGAAGAGATTTCGACTTTACTGGCAAAATACACGCTTTCCACAGAGCAATTTCGGAAGAGATTTCGACTTTACTGGCAAAATACACGCTTTCCACAGAGCAATTTCGGAAGAGATTTCGACTTTACTGGCAAAATACACGCTTTCCACAGAGCAATTTCGGAAGAGATTTCGACTTTACTGGCAAAATACACGCTTTCCACAGAGCAATTTCGGAAGAGATTTCGACTTTACTAGCAAAATACACGCTTTCCACAGAGTAATTTCGGAAGAGATTTCGAATTTACTGGCAAAATACACGCTTTCCACAGAGTAATTTAGGAAGAGATTTCGACTTTACTGGCAAAATACACGCTTTCCACAGAGCAATTTCGGAAGAGATTTCGACTTTACTAGCAAAATACACGCTTTCCACAGAGTAATTTCGGAAGAGATTTCGACTTTACTGGCAAAATACACGCTTTCCACAGAGCAATTTCGGAAGAGATTTCGACTTTACTGGCAAAATACACGCTTTCCACAGAGTAATTTCGGAAGAGATTTCGACTTTACTGGCAAAATACACGCTTTCCACAGAGCGATTTCGGAAGAGATTTCGACTTTACTGGCAAAATACACGCTTTCCACAGAGCAATTTCGGAAGAGATTTCGACTTTACTGGCAAAATACACGCTTTCCACAGAGCAATTTCGGAAGAGATTTCGACTTTAGTGGCAAAATACACGCTTTCCACAAAGCAATTTCGGAAGAGATTTCGACTTTACTGGCAAAATACACGCTTTCCACAGAGCAATTTCGGGAGAGATTTCGACTTTACTAGCAAAATACACGCTTTCCACAGAGTAATTTCGGAAGAGATTTCGACTTTACTGGCAAAATACACGCTTTCCACAGAGTAATTTCGGAAGAGATTTCGACTTTACTGGCAAAATACACGCTTTCCACAGAGCAATTTCGGAAGAGATTTCGACTTTACTGGCAAAATACACGCTTTCCACAGAGTAATTTCGGAAGAGATCTCGACTTTACTGGCAAAATACACGCTTTCCACAGAGTAATTTCGGAAGAGATTTCGACTTTACTGGCAAAATACACGCTTTCCACAGAGCAATTTCGGAAGAGATTTCGACTTTACTGGCAAAATACACGCTTTCCACAGAGTAATTTCGGAAGAGATTTCGACTTTACTGGCAAAATACACGCTTTCCACAGAGTAATTTCGGAAGAGATTTCGACTTTACTGGCAAAATACACGCTTTCCACAGAGCAATTTCGGAAGAGATTTTGACTTCACTGGCAAAATACACGCTTTCCACAGAGCAATTTCGGAAGAGATTTCGACTTTACTGGCAAAATACACGCTTTCCACAGAGCAATTTCGGAAGAGATTTCGACTTTACTGGCAAAATACACGCTTTCCACAGAGCAATTTCGGAAGAGATTTCGACTTTACTGGCAAAATACACGCTTTCCACAGAGCAATTTCGGAAGAGATTTCGACTTTACTGGCAAAATACACGCTTTCCACAGAGCAATTTCGGAAGAGATTTCGACTTTACTGGCAAAATACACGCTTTCCACAGAGCAATTTCGGAAGAGATTTCGACTTTACTAGCAAAATACACGCCTTTCCACAGAGTAATTTCGGAAGAGATTTCGACTTTACTGGCAAAATACACGCTTTCCACAGAGTAATTTCGGAAGAGATTTCGACTTTACTGGCAAAATACACGCTTTCCACAGAGTAATTTCGGAAGAGATTTCGACTTTACTGGCAAAATACACGCTTTCCACAGAGCAATTTCGGAAGAGATTTCGACTTTACTGGCCAAATACACGCTTTCCACAGAGTAATTTCGGAAGAGATTTCGACTTTACTGGCAAAATACACGCTTTCCACAGAGCAATTTCGGAAGAGATTTTGACTTTACTGGCAAAATACACGCTTTCCACAGAGCAATTTCGGAAGAGATTTCGACTTTACTGGCAAAATACACGCTTTTCACAGAGCAATTTCGGAAGGGATTTCGACTTTACTGGCAAAATACACGCTTTCCACAGAGCAATTTCGGAATAGATTTCGACTTTACTAGCAAAATACACGCTTTCCACAGAGCAATTTCGGAAGAGATTTCGACTTTACTGGCAAAATACACGCTTTCCACACAGCAATTTCGGAAGAGATTTCGACTTTACTGGCAAAATACACGCTTTCCACAGAGCAATTTCCGAAGAGATTTCGACTTTACTAGCAAAATACACGTTTTCCACAGAGCAATTTCGGAAGAGATTTCGACTTTACTGGCAAAATACACGCTTTCCACAGAGCAATTTCGGAAGAGATTTCTACAGCAGACTTAAACCACATCATGTGGCGCTGCCCTAAAAACCCTCTTCCTCCTTTCCTGGTGCGCCTAATTTCTAGTGAGGAGCAGTGGGAGGCTGCCTTGCGCAGCTCGAGGCCCGACATTCAGGAGGCCACCCTGGAGTGGGCTGAGAGGGTAGAGGAGGCCTACTTGAAGTAGGTCCTCCCCCCACCCTCTGTCCCATTGCCCCCTTACCGTTAACCAGGGAAAAATAAAGTTGGACATTCATTGATTCGACAGGAAAGACAGAAGCCTAGCGAAAGATTTGTTGAGTTTGCGTGTAGCCTGAATGATAATTTTTTGCAGTGGGTGAGAGCAGCGGGGGAGGACAACTTCACTAACCTGAGAGATCTAATCTGCTAAGAGCAGTTTTATGACACCCTGCCGGATAACCTGGGCCTGTGGGTTAAAGATAGGCAGGAAGGTCTTTCTGTAAAGAGCGCAACACTGCTAGCCGAAGAGTTTGTGGCAAGTCGAGGTTTCAGGACACCAACCGAAAGCGCACACCGCTATCAAAGGCCAGCACCACGGCCAGAAGCTTACACACGAGTACAGCTAAACACACCCAAAGAACGAGACGAGACTAGTCAAAATTCGGCACGCGCTGAAGGTAGGGCGAAGCAGCCTGAAAAGAGTAGAAAGTAACTCGAAAATCATTCAGAAGAGCTCGAATCTCGAGCAAAGGTAGCATATTTCAAATGCAATGAAATAGGTCACTTCGCCCGAAGCTGCTCAAAGAGGAGGCCAGTATTTGCTTGCATAAGGAATCACCCGAGTAATGTAATTTCTTGAAGCCGTACATGACAGATTTAATGATAAATGGCAAAGCGTGTAGGGTACGCAGAGACTCCGCAGCAACCATGAACGTAGTTTATCGGAACTACGTAAAAGTTGGAGACTGCTTATCCGAATGCGCATGGATAACGCAGGCCGTCAGCGAAGATTCAGTGTGCTTACCTATCACCAAGGCACAGATTCAGGGACCTGTTGGAGCTATCGCGACAGTGGCAGCAGTCTCCAAGGGGCTACCAGAAGGCTACCCGTACCTTTTCTCGAACAGCTCAGAGTCACTACACAACAAAAAAGGGTGCACATTTGCTAAAGCCCAGGTCATGGCTTTGACGAGGTCGAAAGCACGCGCATTAGCTCAGCAGCTGCGTTACGACGATGAGGAAAGTACCAAGGCTAAAGATGAAACAACTGTATCCAGAGTAGTTAAACCGGAGCAAAAAATATTTCCTATTTCTCCTACTGCAAACCCGGAAGTAGGTCAGGCTAAGGAGCCGCCCGCCGAGAAAAAAAAACCCATCGAAGGGAAAAGATCAGAGGTTTGGAAGGATCCGTGTTAGCACTGATCTCGCACAGCTACGAGCGCATGATAGGTGTTGACAGGGAGGCGTTACGGATGTCTGAGAAGAATACCCTAGTATAGCGGTTCTCAACAATGGAAACAGCGAATGTGTGTCGTCAAGAAACATATCTTTCGAAATGAGGAACGGTATCCTGTATGGTAAATGCGGACATAGGCGAGGACAAACTTGCGACCAATTGGTGGTGCCGTCACCGTATTACAAAGGCCTACTCAGTCTTTATCATGATTACTCTTGGGCAGGGCACCTCGGCCTAAATAAAACCAAGAAGAGGCTGCTGCAGGAATTTTACTGGCCAGGGTGTTTCAGAGAGTTGCAGAGTTTCGTGAAGACTTCTGACACTTGCCAGAGAGCCGGTAAGTCTAACGACAAATGGAAGGCACCGATGGTGAAAGTGCACACTACTTCTGAGCCCTTCCGCAGAGTTGTGTATTTGGTGGGGCCGTCGCCAAAAACAAGTGCGGGAAGCAGATACATTCTCAGACTACTGTGCGCTGCAACGAAGTTCCCGATGCGGTACCCTTAAAGGAGGCAACTTTGGTCGAGGTAGTGGATGCTTTACTTTCTATATTTCCGCGCCTGGGTTTCCCGGACAAAATGCAATTAGACCATTGAACAGTGTTCACGAGCGCAATCACGGCATCGTTTGTCGAGCAGTGGGGCGTCAAGATTTCGCACAGCTCTGTTTACCGTCCGCAAAGCAACAGTGTAGGGAGATGGCATGCTACCCTCAAAAGGCTTTTGAGAGCCGTTTGCCACGAAGTAAAGTGTGACTGGGATTGTTGTTCATCTGGCACGCGATTTGCCTTGCGCACAGTAGCACATGAAGGAACCAGGTTCACACCGGCAGAGCTGGTATATGGCCGAAATACTTGAGGTCCACTGAGGCTTGTACGCGAGCTGTGGGAGGACGATCAGGTGCCTAAAAGTGTGATCGATTATATGTTGATCCTAATGAAAAGGTATATAAGTGTCGTGAGATCGTGAAAGGCAACCTAGAGGCAGCGCAAGACGCTTGAAAGCGTTACTATGATAGAAATGCCTGGAAGCGATCATTCAACACTGGCGACAAAGTGATGATCTTGAGGCCAAATTGCTAAAATAAACTGGAAGTCCACTGCAATGGGCGCGCCGAGATTATCAGTCGCCTTTCAGAGGTGAACTACACCGTGAGATTACCGGGACGAGAACGTGAGGATAGGTTCTACCAGGTAAATATAATGAAACCGTTTTAGAGGAACAGCAATTGTCAGCGTCCCTATGAATGCTTCAGGAGATGTTTCTCTCGAGGCACCTTGTTTTCGCGGGAAAACTGGCTCCAGTGTGGAAGAGGTGATAGCATGTGCGGTTAACAAGGATGATTTGAAGAGCCTTATTCAGCAATATTTGGATGATGTGGCCGTATTTTCTAAGGATTGGGAGTCTCATTTGCAGCATACTCGAACGGTTCTTGAAAGGATCAAAGGGACGGGGCTGACTATCAAAGCCGAGATGTGTCAATTAGGCCAAGCCCTAGGTCGACGTCACGACCCCGCGACAATATTAACGAAAGTTACGCATGACATTCACATCATAGCATCGTAAAGTGGACTTCGTCCGCCAGAACAACGCAGTGTCCTCTTCATTTCTTACGAGGCTGGGCGATGGCCTCATGCTGACCGAGGATGCTGACATATTGATTGACAGCCGCTTTGTAGACTAGGCTACCTAGGCCACATACGCCCAGGTAGTCTACGAATAATACAAGCGCTATCCACTGACGTTGGTCTACGTAGAACTATCCAGGCCTATCAGCTTCGACGGTTTATACCTCACCAACGCGGAGGGTGACTTCAGTTTCCGACATGTCACCGGCTCGATCGACAGACAATTTGTCGACAAAATTACCAAGGCATCCACGATTTCCAGCAGCTGTACTATTTTTCGTACTTTATTATACATGGACCCCTCTTCATCGCGATCACGACCAGATCCCATAACAAGTCATGACCAGCTGCTGGTGCTCACTGATCCCGACGATGATGACCTTGTTCAAGAACTGTCAAGAACCTCTTCGACAAATTCACACGGGTTCGTGAAACGTGCGTGCGTTCTCCATAATAAGGACAAGTATACGAAACTTGAGCTTACCGCTTCCGGTGTTGGTAATACCCACGTTGCCGTTGGCAGCGTTACCCAACTGTAAACAACTGCTTATATAGCACATATGTGGCTCTTCAACGTATATGTGTGCGTATAAAATTTATAGATATCTTTAGCGTCATTTTGTAACGTTTCGCTCAGTAAAAAAAATTACACCACAGTCACCTTCCCGCCGCATGCTTCACATAACATGGACTCCCATGGTACGTTGGATATGCCGAATATTACCTGTTTATCTTCAGCATGTTCGTGCATTTTGCAGCAATATATTTTGTACTGGTAGCATGTTCAGCATGAATCCTCGCTCACATTTTTTCCCATCCTTACAAGGATCTGTTCAATGACTCGACAAGGATTTCATGATTTTCTTTTGTCATGCCACCCGAGGAACACACTAAATTAATGTGCGTATCCTCTTAAGTGTTAGGAAACAGGAAAAGTATTTCGCAAACTCGTTTCACAGGAGCCCTGCATGCTTCATTATCGTACTTACCATTTTCACAGTGGCATCGTCACCACATGTGGTCTCTTGGACAAGGCTGCTGTTGTTGATTGGCAGGCAGCTACAAAATTTAGCAAATTTCGAATAAAAACGCCATCTGACTGCACCTTGCCCAGTGGTTTTCCTGCTAAGGTTCCTGCAAGAAACAAGCTGTCTCAGTGGTGTTTATAATCCTTAGAAGACTCTGTTGCATTACTGGTGCTGGTGCTAGGGAAGTTGGCATCCCATCTCTGTATGCAGTTCGTCAGTCACATCTGCCCAAAAATGAATTTATTCACGCTCCTTTCGCTACTTCTACTACATCCAGTTAGTACTTATTTCTAATGTCAGTGTTTTGCAACAGAAAGAATAGATTTGTGTTCAATCTATGCAGTCACCACGGCGAACAAAGCGTTGACGTTATAAACGCAAAGAAAACCGAAATACCTTGAAAAGACGACTAGTACCGAGAGCACAAGTTCAAAATTAGGAGATCAAGCAATTATAGGAAATACGTACAAGAACGTAAGGACGCGTTTACAAACACAGTTGTAGTAAATGCACATTAGCGCCTAATGAAGGGCGAATCTGAAGCACAGTCTTCGCGTCGAT
The DNA here is from genome assembly GCF_013339695.2 of Rhipicephalus sanguineus. Classification (NCBI taxonomy): domain Eukaryota; kingdom Metazoa; phylum Arthropoda; class Arachnida; order Ixodida; family Ixodidae; genus Rhipicephalus; species Rhipicephalus sanguineus. Next base: position 3,956 of record NW_023615533.1, on the reverse strand, counting down.
GTTGTAAGGCGCGAAACTCAGCATACGCTGCCACACACAAAAGTCAATCGATGCTCGCGCAGGTTACCGCTAAACAGCAGACCAGGCTGCCTGAGCGCGCCTTCGCGTTTTAAAACGACATGCTCGTGGCGTGTGAGTACCACCTTGCGCGGAGGTGTTACCTGTATCGGCTGGCCAAGTTTTCTATTTTACACTTAATTTCTTTGACAGGCTTGTCCGATACCTTGCGCACACAGGCACTCTTGCTTGACAAGGTGCACCTTCATATTTCTCTTGGCCATACGCAAGTCAACGAGGTGATTTTCCCACGCCTTCAAAAGGGCTCCCTTTTCGTCGTCCGTCCAATGCGCTTTTGCTTCTTCCTTCTGGGGGTTCGCATCCATGGCTGGCAGATAGGTATCCAACACGTGCGTGTGTATTCTGTAACTATCGCTACGGATACTGCGGCGCCGCTTAACCAAAACAATAGTGAGTGTTTGTAAACATGGCTGACAGAAGGCGCTAGCTTCAAGTCGGAGTATGCGAAAGAAAATTAGCTGCACAAATTACTTCCAAGATCACGTTGTACGTAAAAAAGTTACCGAAAAGTTAACAACAACATTTAAAAAGAACATCAACATCGTTTACATATTGCTTCAAGATATCGATGTCCCAATCTTTTGCCAGGCGCCTGTTGAAGAGAGTACACATGTCACGCCTGCATGAGTTCGGTTAACACGTTCAACGGGCGAGTGTCATTGGGTGTGAATGTTATTCGCTATGCCCGTGTAGCAGCAAAAAAAATGGCATTAACACCTAATGACATTCGCTGCGAATGACATTACATGTGCCGTGTGACAAGGGTATGACCATTGTCCTCTTTCGTGGCTGAAGCAAATGCCGAGTAATAACAGGAGGCTGCTCAGATAGAGCCTCATATTGCAGGAATACAACTTCAAGGTCAACTACAGAAAAGGGATCTAGAATAAGAATGCCGATGGACTGAGGCGCGGATTTTAGGTGTCAAACACAGATTCTTTTGTTGTTGCCGTTTTTTTAAACGTGTTCGTATCTCTGACTAAGCTAAAAATGGAGTTATCGGCATTTAATTTGTTTTTTCGAGAGCTGACCCCGACGGGAGAGGAAAAAAGAGAGAGAGAGAGGTAGCATTTGTAACTTCACGGTGGAGCTATAGCGTAGGGTGGGCGTGTCGCTCGAGCACGCCGACCAGAGTGTGTATGTTTGTGTTGTGTATCCTAGGGACAAGGTCACGGGGGACACGAGTGCTGAGGCCACAAACGGCCGAGTGCCTTCAGTTATCCCTCCAAAAAGCCACCCCGACGCTTCGGGGGACCTGACAGCTGGCCACCCTTAAGCCGGATCTTCCGGCGGCAGACGAGTTTGTTGTGTTCCGCTCCCATGAACCAAGTCGGGACGGGCGCGCTCGCGCCTCAATGGCGGCGCGCCCCAGTGGTGGGTGCCCAGGTGGAGCGTGACTGATGGGACTCACAGCTCCATGAGGTGCGATTGTTCTGGGAGCTGACCCTGGCGTGCAGGAGAAACCTTGCGGAAGAAGACTGGACTGGTCAACTTACCAAAACGCAGTGCAGGTGCTCTTCGACGCGAGAGGAGAGCCGGTCTCGAGCTTGATGACAGAAGCTGCTCTGACTCATTGACCCCTCTCGTACCCCTGGCCACCCCTTCCTTTTGTGAATCGGCCTGGATGGGCAGAGTGAGAGAGGGAGAAAAAGCGGGGTACGAGTGAGAAGACGGACCGCAGAGGCCTGAGAATGCGGGTTCCCAAACTGCTGGGCCGACTGAAGTTTTCTCAATGTTGATAATTCAGTTTTCCTCAATTACTACCTCGAAGTCATAACTTGACGAGCAACGCCTAATCTTGGTAAACGCACCAGAACTCACGCATAACGCTACACCGCTTGCTGCCATATCGCCAGAATAAGTGAATGAATGAATGAATGAATGAATGAATGAATGCACAACTTTTCTTCCCTGGTTAACGGGAAGGGGGCAATGGGACAGAGGGTGGGGCGAGGACCTACTTCAAGTAGGCCTCTTCTGCCCTCTCAGCCCACTGAGGATGGCCTCCTGAATGTCGGGCCTCGAGCTGCGCAAGGCAGCCTCCCACTGCTCCTCACTAGAAATTAGGCGTGCCAGGAAAGGAGGAAGAGGGTTTTTAGGGCAGCGCCACATGATGTGGTTTAAGTCTGCTGTAGAAGCGGCGCAGAATTTACAAGAGGGATAAGTTATTTTTTTCACTTCTTATTGAAGCAAGAAATACATGCGGTTATATACATTGTACCTGGCAATGCACAATAGTGAGAAATGACATCTTTTATGCACGGAAACTTGTGTGAATTGAACAAGGTATACAATACAGCAAAACAAAACCGCAAACTGCGCAGAAATCAACAGGGAACTGCGAAAGATGTACAGCGAGCGTTTAGCGCTATCTGAACAAGCACAACAAAAGTATTAGCTATAGGCTGAACTTTTGGATGATAAGATTTGGATAACGGCTTGTCTATGAGTTTGTGGCAGAAGAAACTATCTCCCTCTTGGAAACTGATTCAGCCTCTTCAAACAGATCGTTGTAAAATGCACAAAATTCATCTGTGTTGTCCAAATTTTTGTTCCTGAGCAAAATACTGTTGAAGAGCTAAACGTAAATATTTACTTAACAGAAATTCTTCCTCTGCAGATGGTGGTGAAGGGAAGCGCCATTTTCCGACGTCATACGCCAGGCGCAAGAAAGCGGAGATCGGCAGTGCCGTCTGAAGGACACTCTCTGCGCAGACTAAGATTTCCTTCTATGCCTGTCTCGCTTTCTGTGTGCATTAGGGCTGAAGAAACTGTTGCATGCGAAAACCCGACTCGAGTGTGCATCTAGACGAACTTTTTCTCATAACTGGTTTCGCCAGGAACAATACCACGAGGACTACAAGCAGACATATGTACAGATTTGCACTTTAAGGCAACTCTTCGTCTTTTTGTTTGTCAATCTGATGTTTCGTGAACACGAGAGAACATATTGAAGGCCTAAAAATTATGCCAATGACAACAACAGCTACGTGCACGTTCATTTAAGTGGTTGCATGGGAGCGTCAATTTGGGCACTTTGGCGGCGTTGTAACTCCGACTTCACAAATATAATACATGTTTTTACAGATTTTGTTAGAGCGCGGACTGGGCTTCAATTTTATAAAGATTAATAGAAATCGAAGATGGGTTATGTTAATTGCATTTCAAATATTGCATTTTTAGAGAGATGCCTTTGGTTTGCGTTGGACATCATTCGCAGCAATCACATATAACCCAATTGTTAAACTAGCGTGTAGCAACCCTACGGGAAATTTGGAAATTCTGAGTATTATAGACACGAAGCGCGAAAAATCTGAAACTAGAGTGTTATTGAACAATGTGCCGTATTTGCGTTTTTTTTATTAAATAAGGTAAACAAAACCGCAAGATAACAATATTCGCTAAAGAGACGTTATTCATAGTATGCCAAGAAAAGTTTTCAGAGTCACAGCTACAATATTATTTCGTAGGACTTCGTTGAAATCTCAATTTCGCGCAATTCGCAAAAGGCGGTTCTGATGAGTGGAGATTTCCGGTTTTTTCTTTACTAAGACGAAATTTTTTTCCGCAAAGCTAAGAATGATTTCGTGGGCCTGGGGACCCGATCCCTCAAAATATTGTTTTTCAGAGAAATTAAAGGAGGTCCGCAAACAAGCGCCAACGTTCTATAAACACAACCTTTAGGAAGTGCGGAGCAGTAATTCGCATGTCCTTCAGAGACGCTCGCGCTCACAGGCAAGCGTGCGGTGGCGTTCCAGACGTACAGCCTGCTCGGCGTTCATAGCCAGAAGGAAAACGGTTGGTTTGCCTCGATAAGAATTCGCACGTCTCAGTACTACTTCGCGCCTGCAGCAGCGAGCCCTGTCGTTATCCCAAGC
>NW_023615532.1:0-25373 GCF_013339695.2 Rhipicephalus sanguineus | reverse complement strand
TTGTAAAAACTTCAAGGTGGCGTCGCCACCCACTTTTTGTTTTTGAGCGAATTTCTCATTTACTAAGCGTCTTTTCGTAGCAAGCATGGTGTTTCCTGATATCGTGAAAGAGTAGTTTACTAATACGAGAAAAATCGTTTGCTCTTTAGTGTCCCTTTAACCACTTTTTTAGATATTTGATTCTATAGTTACGTGAAACGACCTGTAAACGTATTCACTGTGAGTGATACGGAACCGCTTTGCTATTTGACTAAAATATATTGGTTTTCTTTTTTGAGGTCACCGTAAAGTTTTTCGCTGTTGCAAATCACGCGATAGTCGGAGCAATAATTAACAATAGCAGTAGTATTCTGCAACGCTTTGTGCCACTACAATACGCCTGAGACAATTCTCGACGGCACTAGTTCTCTCGGAGAAGAAATTTAAAAAGATTGCACGTTAGTCAATGTGTTGCTAACGAACGCTTTACCGCCAGCAGATAAGTAGAATATACAAATCATTGCAGTTTTAAGCCCTCAATGATGCGTAACGAAAAAATATCGCTACCAGCGTTGTTGCTGGCATTTGGGTGATCCGGTATTGCGAAAAACGGTAATACTCTTACGGGCAAGGTTGAAGTGCACAGCGGTATTTGCGCCATCGTGCGGAGGCTTCTTATTGACGTTTCTTATATTCAGATAGCAACCCGCTAGCTGGTCGGCAAGTAGAGAAGCGGCCCCCATTAGTTACAAAAGTGTCAAACAAGAACCATTGACAGCGCAAGCATATAAAGAGCTCTCATGTTAACCTGAATTGTTTCGGAAGGAAACGAATATATCTTGACAGTAAGACAGAAATCTTGGGACACAAAGAGATATTTTCTCAAAATTAACAAAGTTGGTCGCAGTTAAGAAAATTCAGATTAAACATTTTTTCATAAGCGTTTCCTGCTTCATTATATCGATATATAAGAGAAAATTTGCAAATGTCTCGAAGTATCTTAAGATACACTTGGGAAGTATCGTATCGGATACAATTATCCCGAAGTATCTTGTATCTGTATCTCAAATACTTCTTGCCTGAGTATCTTGTATCGTATATCGGATACAATTTCAATGTATCTTTGCCCAGCCCTGTGGTTGGTAGACTAGGAGCTCGGACTTGCTGTCAGATAGGACGAGTTTCATACGAGAAAGGTGTTTCTCGACCGTATGTACGGCTTCTTGGAGCGTAGTCTCGGTGTGACCCACCGAGCCACCCTGGGACCAATGGTAATGTCATCGGCATAGATGGCGGAGCCGATGTCGCTGGTGTTATCTAGCATCTCTAGCGAGAGCCGTCATACCGATGTTAAATAGAAGGGATGAAATCACTGCCCCCTTGCGGGGTGCCCGTGTTGCCTAGATGGAACTTGGCTGATTCTATCTCCCCTAACCGGATGGTAGCGTTCTGTCTGACAGGAACTGCCTAACGAACTCGAAGAAACGCCTTCCGAGACCAAGCTCAGAGATTGCTTCGAGGATGTGGTCATGAAGTATAGTATCGAAAGCCTTTTGAGATCCAGAGCCAAAATGACTCTGGGATCTCTAGTAGAGGCATCGATGACCTGCGATTTGATGAGAAGCATGGCGTCTTGTGTCGATCGTTGCGCTCTATGTGCTTAGAGACCCTATCGTTTATGACATGTTCGAAAATTCTGCCGACACACGAAGTGAGCGAAATCGGTCTAAGATTTTCTGTAGTGCACTTCTTACCGGGTTTGGGTATCAGTATGACGGTGGCATGTTTCCATCTTGTGGATACGATCCATTCTTCCAATGTTTGTTAAATAGATCGGTCAGGAAAGTGACCGAGTCATCGTCAAGGTTCCTGAGCACACGGTTCGTGACGCGGTCAGCACCCGGAGCCGAGGTGCTGTTGAGTTTGTGAAGCGCAGACTTTACTTCCCATTCCGCTATGTCTTTGTCCAAATCGTCGGAATCGCTTCCGGCGTAGCCGGGCGGCGGCGTAGACGAGGTGGTGTCCGGTGGCAGGTGAATTCTGGCGAGATCTGTCATGATAGAATCTTTGCTACGAAGAGTAAGAGCTCGGTGAAGAAGTATCTCGATTGCCGATCTCTGGGCGGCGCGAGTGTCGGTGGGTTTCAGAAGGTGTTTGAGCAAGTTCCACTTGCCGCCCACCCTCATCTGCCCGTCCACTTTGTCGCACATTTCGACCCAGTGTTTCTGTTCTAACACATTAGAGTACGAGGCAATTTCTGCATTGATCTTGGCGATTCGTTTCCTTAGTGACCTGTTAAGTTTGTTTTTTAGCCACCGTTCTTTGAGAGCCTTTTTAGCTTCAAAAAGGTGCGCTAAGTGGCTGTCTATGGTTGGGAAGAAGTCATCTTCCAACTCTATCTCCTTAGTGGAGGCAGCGACGTCACTGAAGAGGGTTTCTATCCAATCTTCATAGTCTTTAGGAGGGCCTTTGTCCCTCCTGCTGGATCTGAAGAGATCCCAATCAATAATACGCTGAATTCTGATGGTTTTGCATTGAGCATGCAGTGTCGTTTCTATGATGAAGTGATCAGACCCCAGATCTTCACCCATGTTGCGCCATGACGACTTGCCGCCATAGGCGACCAGAGAGAGATCTGGGGTCGAGGGTCGCGTTACCGAGTTGCCTAAACAAGTGGGAAAACCGCAGTCCGTGAGCAGCATGAGATTGAAGTCCTGTATGGCTTTGCATATGGAGGTCCCTTTCGGTGAGTCTCTAACGTAGCCCCATGTGGAGTGAGGCGCGTTAAAGTCACCGGCTACTATGAGTGGTATGCCGGAATCGGTAGCCATCTTTACTGCTTTACCGATAAGACCATAGAATCGCTCGTCTCGTCGCCTTGGTGAACTGTATACGTTGAGAATAAGTACTCCCCTGCGCATGTTCTTTCCTGGTAAGAGTTCAATACAGACATATTCGGCATGCGAGCGCTTATCTATGTCTCCGTGATCAATGACTGTGAAGCCCCTTTTGACTAGAGTAACAACGCCTCTGCCACCGTTCTGCACGCGTTCAAAAGACTCGTAACCACTAAACGTAGTACCGGGCGTGATCGTTTCTTGTAGTAAAATTACCTGTGGCTTTGAATCACACGATAGAATATATTGAGCTAACACTGCTTTTTTCTTTTTGAATCCGCAGCAGTTCCACTGCCAGACACGAAAGCTGGTGTTGGATTGCGCAGCCATGATTAGCATTTAGTTTTAATACAAGGCTGAGCCTTCGGATAGCGAGACTGAGCCTGCGAATTGCTTTGAGGGCACGGTATCTGCTTTTGCACTAACTCCGCAACGACGGTGGGGTCGGATATTAGCTGCGATAATTCTGTCGGAAGCGGCTCAGGCTCTGGTAGACCCATCTTACACTCAAGATCCCTTAGGCGAAAATCAATAAAACCGATTCTGTGCCTTGACAATTACTATGTCTTTGGTGATTTCTTGAAGCGTCGAGAAATAAGCTTCAAGGACTCTTTGATTTGGTTAAGGCTGTCTGTTACGTCTACCTCGGGAACGTCACCTACAGCTCGGCGCTTGCGACCGTTGGCACCATTTTGGTCGCCATCTTGCCTAGACGCTGAGACGGCGTTTTTGAGCGACGCCAGTTCCTTTTTGACCTGCGCTAACTCTGAGCTGAGTTTCGCGTTCTCGTTTCTTACTTTCTTAAGCTCCTCTGACTCGTTAGCGGTGACTGTGCCCCCGCTTACCTGGGTAGAGGGTCCAGCTTGCGTTCTGTAAGGTTCTGGATTCTGCGCCTTGGACGCCCATTTCGCAGTGATGGGAAGCGCGGATCCACCTCCCACTGTGAAGGGCTGCAGCCAGCCGCCCGAAGACGGCCTAGGCATCCCCGCCCCGAGCGTGGGGAAATCCCGCAGGTCCATGTCGAAAGCACGTTCCATCTCTCGCTCCTTTCGCCTCTGTCGAATGACAAAGGGGGTCTGGTACTTCTGTTTGCAGGCCTTGTCTCCGGTAGTGTGGCCCTTGCCGCAGAGTTTGCATCTAAGTAGACATGAATGTCCTTGCTTCGGATCCTTGGCCCCACAGCTGTGGCACACGTTGACCATTGGAGTGGGGCAGACGTCCGCACGATGACCAACACGGGTGCACTTGCTGCACACCTCCATCTGTTTCTTGTAGAGGTAGCACCGGATTATCGCCTGGCCGACTCTGATATAGGCACCGTACAGTCGAGTTTTTCAGTGCGACTGCAGCGCCAGAACGCATAACCTAGCGGATAAAAAACGCAATAATGAGACGGGGTTGCTCAAAATGGAACGCGATGTGCGCGTCTCCCTCTCTGAATGAGTGGGCGGGCTGCGGCCGGGATACACGGGGGACGCGTTCGCGCGTCTGTTTTCTGCGTGCCCCTAACGGCCAATGCCAGCGAACTTGGGACGGGCCAGTGCGAGCACGCAGCTCCCTCTGGTCAGTGTACGGTGCCTATAGCCTGGGACATCTCCTCCGTCAAAGAGAACAACGACGGAGCCTGTGTCCTTGATGCGCTTGACGCCACGAACCGACGGGTTTCCTTGGTGCACGATGAGCCTTTCGAGCTCAGCATCGCCGATGTCACGCTCGACGTTGCGGATCACTCCCTTAACGTAGTTGCCTTCGGCGGCGGCGTACACCGCCACTTCGTGCTCTTTGCCGTTGACGCGAATGTTCTTGAGAGCCAAGATCTTGCGAGCGTTGTCTTCTTTTTCGGTGCACACCACAACGATGTTTTGCACGACGTTGGGGCACACCAAGTCGCTGGAGGCTTGGATAGCGGTAATTCCGGCCGCCGTGAAGATGGCGGTTGAGATGCCGTAGCAGCTGGTTTTGCGCAAGTCCAGACCGTCTCGGGGTCTAACGATGATCTTCCAATGTGTAGAAGGTAGCTCCGGCATACGCGAAGCCGCGATGACTCTCTTCTTTAGGGCAGCCGCCCGGCGGCTGCTTCTGGCGCCTAACTGGACGCAGCCTTGGGAGCTTCGCGAAGCGTTGGGTTGAGACATACCTCGTTCCAGCGCTTGCTTCTTCTTGGTCGATTTCGACTGAAAAACCTGCCATTCAGTTCCCTCCATTGCTTGAATTTCGTCGTCTTCGCCCCCTTCGGCGGGGTTGTAGACGCCCGGCGTCGATAAAAGTGGCGCCGAAGCGCTCCCTGCCATGTCAAGCTTAGCCGTGCCGACGCCGCTCGTAGCGGCCGGCGTTCTTGCAGCTAGGGCTAACTAGGCTTCGGTGGCGTATAGGGAAAAGGTGCCGAAAAGTGACCACAACTCACTCAGATACGAAAATCCGTACTTCCTCGTGATCGGGGGATGAGACGCACACGATGAAACAAAAATCCGGGCGAAACTTGGCACATAAGAGATCGCAGAGATGCAAAAGCCGGAGCGACGCGGAGGCACGTCCGCACAGCTCGGCGTTCCGACCGCTCCTCTGTGCGCACGGAAAATTTTTTGTGTGAATTGCCTTTTCAGCAACCTTTCTTTTTATGTAGTGGGCGTGGCCGCTATAATAACGCTGCTGCGCACAGTATGATCTTTTAAATGCGAATGCATTTCTTAGTCGGGCTATGTCAGGCGTCTGTCGGTGTCCGCGCGCCGGCAGGTGTTATCTCTCCGCTTTCACTCCCTCTCTCATGGCAACAGCTGCTGGCGCGCGCGCTTACCCTCACCCCTAGAAACCGGAGCAGGTGGTGCGGGCGGAGTAGCGGAGAGTGAGTGGAGAGGAGGAGCGCGCTCTGGCGTTTGAAGGCGCTCGCATCGCGGGAGCTTGGCGGAGGTCCCGCGTGTGTGGAGAGAGTGTAGGAGAGGGTAGGTGCAGTGCTTCGCCGCTCCTTCTCTCGCCGTTCGCTCTCTCTCCTCCCTGCGCCACCGCCTCAATGCAGTGCGTTTGAAACGCGTTTGTAGCGTTTGTGCTGCCTTGGCACAGCCTGAAAATAGCGCGTTCTAAACGCGTTTGTGCTGCATTGAAGGCGGTGGCAACATCCCTGAGGTGATTACGAACGCACGTAGGAAGCGTTCGTTGAAAGAGGCGCCCAAAAGGGAGACACTTGAGCGCGTCCATGTGACCAGCTTTACGCCATTAAAATTACTACGCCGTGTACTCTAGGTAGAGTGTACTAGAATACTCTCGGCGCAAGAAATGCATTCGCATTTCCTCACGATCCCCTTCGGGGAGGTGGGGGCATTTTTTTCGGCATTTGCTAGCCTAAGATGGGACGCAGGCATTTTGTTGAAACCTGCAAATGCTGGCGCAAGTCTTGCAGGGAAAAGGTTGAGCAAGAAATGAACGCGGCCGAACGCGCTCCGCGTCCCTGCTCCGTGACTGCGGCGGAGCGGGAGCAACGCGCGTGTCCGGTTCCCTCGGAATCCGAAACGGTGGCATTTCCCTTGCGTGCCACTAGAGGCCGCCAGCATGAAGTGGCCTCCGGCAATGTGACGTTATCTGGTTGCCTCAAGCAGCGCAGTTGCGCCTCCTAATTGTTTCTTCCTCCGTGCCCGTGTGTTCAAGGGACACTAAAGAAGAAAACGATATTTATCATATTGGTAAATTACTATTTCACAATTCTAAAATCACCACGCTTGCCGCGAGAAGAAGCTTTGTAAGCGAGAAAACGCGCAAAAAGAAAATGCATGTGGCGACGCTTAAACTCCTGCAGCAGACGTCGTGACGTCATAAACTTTGACGGCGTCTGCTAGGTGCTACGAAGTTCCTAATCAGTAAAAATGAAGTACATCGTCCTCTTACGGGACATTTAACTTAACATACCATGTTTCGGGAAATTTCGTTGAGCCAATTTCGCCAATATACAAAAAATACACTTTGAAATCCATGACGTCACGTGCGGCGATTTCGGCGCGATACTTAAAAATGAGACTTTGACCTTATTTTTTTTGCTCTTAATAAATCTATGATGGTGAAATTAACGACGTTAGCATTTTCAGCGCACAATTTATCAATCTTTACTGCCCCTTCAAAGAACCCCAGGAGGTCAAAATCATCCGGAGCACTCCACTACGGCGTCTCCGATAGCCTGGGACACTATGGGACGTTAATCCTTCTAACCAAGCAATCGTCAGTGAATGGAAACAAAGCAAGATAACGAAAAACAAAAAAAGGGAGGGGGGGGGGGAAGTACAAAAGGCAATTCTACTATCTTAATGTTGAATCACGTCAGTGAACTGAACTATAACAGTTTCCATTCTCTGCGAAAGTCGATTCCAACTAAAAGATATTGCCTTATGTAGCTCGTCGTTTGCACACGAGAAAAATTCGAGAACGACGTTTACACGCTCTGCGCAGCAGCCGAACCCATGGTTCGCTTATCTGCTTTTATGTTTATATCTACGATAACCCTGAAAAGATGTGCCGCAGCAGGGATCACGTTAATTGGTGTCAAGATAAGCGTTTGCTCGTATTGCTGGCAGCTTTCGCACCTAGCCACGATGGCCGAAGAGGCAAAGCATTGCTCCTTTTCATGGTTGTCCTTCATGAGTGGCCATTGGGACAGCTCGAGAGATTTCAGTTGACGCTTCATGATTACGTCACACATCAACATAGTTATCTGTGTTGGATGTGTATTATTTTCTTTCCTTCTTTTTTATACTTAGATGTGGGGGCGTCGCCCATGCAGATGCTGTTACTTCGCAGAATAACTGCATGCACTGCATGGTAGGCACAAACGAATGGAGCCATCTGGACCGCACTTGAATTCTTTGCGTTTAAAGCGACACATTGTCCATTCAACACAGCACACCCAGCTGCACATGGTTTATTTAGGAGGAAATTTCGCTTGAAATTAAGATTTGCGCCTCCCATACGCCTCCCAATTTCATGAAATTTCCGATTTCATAAATTTTGCCAGTTTCAGCAACGTAGTTTCAAACTAACCCACGTTCACGCATCGTCGATGCTGCAGTGGCATAAAAAAATATATATCCTAGATGCGGCGTCACCTACGGTAGCGGCTGCTGTAGGGTGTCCGTCGTGGATCACCCGGCGGCTTAAACTCCTCATCACCGTTCAACAATGTTCTTGACTGACTAACTGATATCTGGGAGGGGCGTTGCATGGATTTCGCCCCATGCATCGAGTCATGCTTGGCGGAGATACGGTGTGTATACCCTAGTGTGGGGGCTTCTCACCATTCGCCAAGTATATGGGCAGTGTCATCCACACATTCCTGTGCAATTGCACACATCGCTGTTCGTGAATCACACTGGAACACTACATGTATACGGATTTTTGTTTCCGTGAACAAGGCACACTGTCCTTTGCAAGAGATCGCCATCAGTCCGAGCACTTGATCACACGTTTGTTTCGACGGGACTGTAGACGTAAGCGCTCTTTTCCGCTGACGCAACTTCGCCGCCTGAACCATGTTCGGAAGGAGGGGCAGCAGCTCCTGCGAACAGAAAAAAAAAGGAGCACGTGATTGCGAAGCGTGCAGATACGGTACATTGAGAGAAAAACTTTCGTATCTGCTCATGCATGTCGCGAGCCTAGGCGTGCGCATAAGGGGGGTGGGGTCGATGAGATACAATTTGGCACCCCCCCCCCCCCCTAATTGAGAACCCTGCGCACGCCTATAGTCGCGAGAACATGTGTATGGTTGGCATATCTGTAGAAGTTTCGACTGTTTGGTTTGGACTTCGTTGCTCTACAACACCACGCTTTGCTCTGTAACCGCACTTTATCGCAATATGGACGAATGCAGCGCGATTTTGACGAAGACAGGAGACACAGATAAATCCAGAAACAAGTCTTCTGTCTTCGTCAAAATCGCGCTGCATTCGTCTATATCATCTACCAACTCGCCCAAGTCAAAGTATTAGCATAATATAGCCGTGATTAGGAATCGAAATTCCGATTTTGTGCTCGGCAACAGGAAAACATATAGCCTCAGGAGCCGCCGAAGCAGGCCAATTGATGAGAGATAAGATGGCAAACGTAGTTTTCAATAGCGTCTTCTTCACTCAAAGAAAAAAAAATTAGTATGTGTAACTCCTTTCGGTGAGTCTTGACTCGCCGCGTATATGACTCTCTTTGAAGAGACACGCTAACTCTCTTTTGGGATTCGCGACTCTCCGACGAGGGTATAATGATCTCCAAAGAGAGTTCCCATGTCTCTTTAAAGAGAGTTATATACGTGGCCAAGTCAGGACTCACAAAAAAGAGTGAAAGGACTCCTGTCTTTTTGTCTTGGAGAGCACCTGTGTCATGCCAGTGATCACTTGTGTGGTTCTCTGTGGTCACACACACCACTGAACATGTTGGTAGGAGTGGGTCAACTCACTCCTCTTGGCTGTTGCTGAGCGGCCCGGCTTGCCTGCTCGAGTCAGGTAGGCGAATGACGCGTCCAGAGCGTATGCCAGCAAGCACCACGTGAAGCCGGCTACGGCCACCAGCTGGAAGGTGGAAGCACCGCCCAACCACTCGAAGCCAGCTCCACCTACCATGCCGCCCAGCGCAGTACCTGCATATGCGTCACCAAAGGCGGTGACAACCAAGTAATGGTTGTAGGAAAAGTTTGCTATAATGTGCCAGTCGAGAGAGATTACAGAACGACAAAACAGGCATATCCTTCGGATTTGCGAAACCATGCACCGCCCTATCTCAGAGGTCATGTTGCAGGTATTGCAAATAAGTGACAGTAGCCCTGATCGGCTTCATTAACATAATGTCCGCGTAGGAGGGTCTAGTCGGAAAAAGTATACGGTTAAGGCAACCCGACCGCATTTGTAGGCATAATTGCCAGACAGGTCGAGCGAGCCAGCCGCCTACACGTTCGATGAAGCCTGGTTAGGTCGCTCCCTGGGCCTGACCCAGTTAAGGACGATTGGATTTAGAGCCTATTGGATTGGATTTAGAGCTAGACGTTTCCATATTGAGTCACGATTAACGCCGAGGACGGCCGGCATGCGGCACTACAGCTAGCATCTACGGAGAAAGTCTCTGGAATTAATCGGCTACCTTTCCGATAAAGTGATTATTGCTTTATCATCCCCACTGATTTCATTGTTATAAGTCAGTGACGTTAGCGGGGAATAAATACCACGAACAGAACGAGCACAGGCGTTTCCTTTGAACATTCTGAGCGTGACTCCGCGCGCCTGCATTAAAAAAAAAAAAAACTATGCGTGCTGGCTATATACATACTGCTTTACGAGTAGAGGAGATAGAGAAAAGTTCGGCAGCTGTTACACTCTGGTAACACAAGAAGGCGAAAGCCCGGCTGCACTCACGTAAGGCAAACGAGCTGCAACGAGCTAGTACTTATGCCTGGATTTAAATGGACCCTTTCATGCGAATGCTTTTGTCTTCGTATATTTTTCTCAAAAGTTTGCCGACTTTTGGTCGCATTCAAGTGTTTCTCTGATTCCACTTCCGCAACGCTGCATTATGCGCTTCCGTCACGCGATATTAGATCTGTTAACGCGACTCCTCCTTGCCCGATATGAAAACTGTATAAGGTCTTTTTCAGTAGAAGTTTCAAGCGCTGGCGTGGCTCTGCGATAGAATACTTGACTGTCACGCGGAATACCCGAGTTCGATTCCGGCTCGAACCCTGATTTTTATTCTTTGCATCCATCGGTGTGACTGTATAGAGTCTTTTTCCGAAGCAGTTGCTCAAGCACTGGCGTGGCCCTGCGGTTGAATAGCTGAGTGCCACGCAGAATACGTGGGTTGGATACCGGCTCAAAGCCGGATTGTCTTTGGATGCACTGGGATTTTTTCGTCGCAGCGCGTGTCGTGTCAAGGTTACCGGCTCTCTGAGGCGAGCTCCAACATAGGAACCTAAGGCTTTCGCCTTACTAACCTTTGTTTCACAAATAAAGTAGCAAAATCTCTCTGTCTTCCTTCCTGCGTCATAGGGAGGAAATAGCATATGTCGTCCGATTTAATAATAATAATAATAACAATAATAATAACAATAACAACAACAACAATAATAATAATAATAATAATAATAATAATAATAATAATAATAATAATAATAATAATAATAATAATAATCTATTTCCCATCAATGCAATTAAGGCTTGATGGAAGGCGAGAGACTAAAAGCGAGAAACTCTTGACTAAGGTCTCACACCTTTTACGGCAGGCAGGTGGCAGGGAACATTATATATATAGCGTTTGTATTCACAAGAATGCAAAACAAGAAGAGAAAGAGAGAGAAAACAAAACAAAAAAGTGAATAAGGCAGAGCTATTCATAACGAAAACAATGAGTGAGATGCATTTCCACGCGTTTCATTTTGCGACATATGCATTACACCAACCTATGAGGAAAGCAAAACGTACAAGACGTGTAAATGATGTTGGCGAGCATTTAGCACAATTTGATATCTAATATAATATCTAATAATAATATAATATCTGAAGATGAGGCATGTAATGGGGCCAGTAGACTGCAATTTGTGGGATATGTCTGTACTTAAACAGACATTACGTGCAATGTTGGGAAGCTGTTGACGTGACGATACGATCGATATGTTGGTCCCAAAGCATCTGTTCTGAAAAAAGACACTCTCAGTTATTTAAAAGACTGAACAATTTCTGTGGTTTCTCCTCCGTATGATAAGTTAACAGTAAGGTCACATTTTTTTCTCGTGCGAAAACTGTCTTGGATTTATTAACAGTAATATTCATCGTTTGCTGAGGGCAGCGCGACCCGACTGAGGACTGAGAGACACGTACTACACAGACACGTACTTTGATACAGTAATATTCAGCACATTTATATTGAGTTCCAGCTTTCTTTCTTTTTTAGAAAATTGTTCGCCTATGCTGCCAAATTGTTAAAGCTATCAGCATAAAAAAATACAATGGTATCATATGCATATATTATGAAACAAGCATTACCATCCATAATGACCAGATCATTACTATATATTTTGAAAGTAGTGGTCCTAGAATGCTGCCTTGTGGCACGCCACAGTTCACCGCTCGCATGGTCGACCTAAATTTGTCCATTGAAACAAACTGTTTACGGGAGGAAAGGTAGGATTTGACTATTTCCGGAGCATGACCTCTTATTCCATAGCGCTCTAAATTTTTAAATAATATGTCATGGCTTATTTTCTCAAGGCCTTGATAAAATCAAGAATTCCTACTACAACATTCTTGTTGATACAGTTTTCCATATTTGCCAGACTTTCCATTGGAGTACATACGTATACCCATCATGTGACCATCTGTGTGAACGTATTCTATTAAGATCTATGAGAATTAGTGGGTGGAGATACGCCATGGAACAAAAGGTAAAGGTTTAATGGTCACTGCTGGCAAGAGCCGGCCGGGCTTTTCTTTTTGTGATAACATGTACACGTTCTCTGCAAATGGCTCGCATTCCATCGCAGCTTGATATCAAGTGCACTTATCGCGCTCGGTCGGATACCTCTGAATGACTGCAATGATGATACGATAAATACTAGCTAAAAATAAGGAAGATGTCGTCTCGTAAAAGATACCGCTTCCACAGTGTCATTCACACACTCTCACGGTGTCAATGACTTGTGCTAAGATCGGCGAGCCTCCCTGCGCTGCGAGGCGCCGGGACAGAATAAAGGAGGCAGCCCCACTCTGCAGCTAGAAGAAAAGCGTGAAGGTGCGCTCTGCAGTTTCGCACTAGAGGTTGAGCCCGGCTCGAAACGACACCATTCGCTGGTGCCGGAGCCGAAATGCGACTCTTTGTGCCTCCGTGCCTCAGAAGGGCCGCGACGCCGAGTTTGTCCGAATACGTGGAAGCTCGGACCGCAGGCGCCATGTCTCCGGCTAACAGGACATCTGCGTACAGATCAGCGCCAGCTGCCCAGATCCATGCTTTGGAGCGAGGGGGTGGGGAGTCTGGCCTGCGGCCGCCGTTCGACACCACGGGTGGTCATCGAGCAGCGAGACGAAGGATCCACCGCACCCAGCATGCTGGAGGCGTGTTTTCCACGAAGAGACAGCGTCGCAAGAACAATTCGCGCGTGTGCGTATACGTGCGTGTGTTGGGGGAGGTACCAGCGAAGTGACCCGAGGAATTCGGGACCTGATTGGCAAAAAACGTTGTCCCCTGTTTTTCCTAGATCTGGCATCTATAGGGACTGCGCAGGGTGTAAAAGACGCAATCGAATGCACAAGAGAAGGATTCTGGAACAAATTCTGAACCTGTGAACATGTAAGTAAACCTCTTGTACGCTTCATCGGCGCCTCAGTCCGGTTCCCGCCATCCAACAGCAGCTCTTCTTGCAGACGAGGTTTGCGACCGCCTGCATGGGACGCAGCCGGGAGAGCCTCAACTTCGAACACTTGGCATCAAAACATCCGTCGTATGTTTATAGTTTTACTCACTGCATCTAGATACCATCCTTGCGAATCAAGATAAGTACATTGATCTGCGAATTGTTCCGTTAGCCTGGCTATACTGCACGTATATCTTTCCGAGGTTCAGTAGTGTATTCAAGAATTCCTCGCCATGGTAAAATGCATAGGCGTATCTACCGGGAGGGGAGGGAGGGAGCGCAGGGGGGACGCTAGCCCCCCCCCCCCCGCTTTTCTTTCAAGGGTGATCACCGTCGGCTGCACGCTGTGAAATCAACAAATGAGGCCAATATTTCCTTCAGCACAGCAATCATGTAATTATATAATGAAATTTGTCCTAAGCGTCTGCTGTGAATGTTGTTATCCGTGTCTCACGACCACGCACTGTAGGCTCTCTGCGGTGCAGGCTGCTTATGCGACGCTTTCGTGCCTTGCGCTCCAACAATGCAGAGCAGGCTACGCTGAGCAGGGGCTCTATAACGTTAAATCACTCTGTCATTCTCTTATTCTACTCTGCCTGGCTTGAAATTTAAATCATCGACGACGAAAATACGGGCGGGAACCAGTAAACGTTTTATGGACCGATCAAACCTCTCTCTGCGTTGGGAAATTCATTTTCTTTCATCGAAAAGGAATAGCATCACCGCTGCTCTATGTCCCAGCTGGTGTGGGCCGATGAGCATGCAGAAGTGTTAAGCGAAAGCGCTGAAAAAGGTTTCTGCTTTAGTATCCGATCAACCTGCTTAGCTTTGCTTATCATACGCATTAGTAGCTTGTAGCCATCGCGGCGGCTTGCAACAAGGCGAAGAATAAAGCAGTGGATTCGAGTACATAGGGAAAACCATCTTTCACGCTTGCCCAGCAACTGGATCTACCGGGCCAGGGAGATGATCAAGGTCCACGGTTTTCTGGACAAATGAATAAGAGCCGGGTCAGTTGGTTCATCTTGAATTGACTTTTAAAGCGTAAAATATAACTCGGACGGGAAAAAAGCATACAGGCGCAGCTCAGCCTATTTCTCCCTCTCCCTTTCTAATCGAGGATCAGTTCAAGGATCGTATACGCGCAGAAACAGCTCAACATCGTTGTAGTACAACTGAAAAAAAAATTATTAGACTCACATGAATCCATCTCGGCAGCTGCTATAAGTAGCCGCTGCTAATACGGTCGGCGGGCACCCTTCTTGAATTACGATGCGAAGGAAACAGTGTCCGGCTATTCCAACAAAACGTTTACTAGGTATTGTTCAGCATATGGATGCGCTGTTTAGTGCGCACACGTCATTTTAACGCCGCGAGATTTCACAAATTTGTGACGTCGCGTAACAAGCAGGCTATTTTATGGTACAGCAAATTTTTGACGAATGCTGAAGAACCAATGGCCATGAATATGCTGAACTGAAAATAGTTTACTCTTCTATTTTTTTTATGCAGCCGTGCATAAGTGGTCATTACGCGATAGATCATTATTGCGTCATTTGTTGCATCTCGTTGCGAGCAGTTGTTGTGTACATCACCAAGAAAATTTCTACCAGTCATAAACAGCTAACGACCAATGCGAAAGGAAACAATGCGGGGTACGTTAACGTTATAATTGCCTAAATTTGTTTCAAACAAAATTTGTGGTTACGCCGTTTGCATTGACGTATTTATTCGGAGGTGCCGGAGGGCACTCCAAGCAATGTTGAAAATACAAATACGATGAGTATAAACAGTGTACAACGCCTGTAATACCACAAGTTCTAAATCTTTAAAAGAAATTATGGTTGAAAAGTTAACAATAATAGGAATGCAATAATAGCAATAATCACAGTAACCACGCGCTAGAAACACTGTTTCGACTAGAGCAAACAAGGCATATAATATGCCCGAACCTGAATATGCGCAAGAAAGTACAGTGTACTTATTACAAAAAAAAGGTGCAGTCGTTGCTACCTACATAAAAACGCAAATAATAATGAGCATCTTCTAGACATTAATGAAATTCAGTTGAATTATACAAATATATGGAAGGCCGCCATAGACACAATTGTATTCATGCATAAAGTTATGCGGTTAATGTATAGAAAGCGCTGCTCGTAAACCATTACGAGCATAACACGCAAATGTGTGGTAGTGTACACTACATAAGATTGACTGTACTTTTTGTGTAACGTTATTAAACAATGCCTTGCAAATTCTCTCTCTGTATGTTTGAGGAATCAGTCAGTGCGAATGAAGTCTGTCTGTCTGTCTGTCTGTCTGTCTGTCTGTCTGTCTGTCTGTCTGTCTGTCTGTCTGTCTGTCTGTCTGTCTGTCTGTCTGTCTGTCTGTCTGTCTATCTATCTATCTATCTATCTATCTATCTATCTATCTATCTATCTATCTATCTATCTATCTATCTATCTATCTATCTATCTATCTATCTATCTATCTATCTATCTATCTATCTATCTATCTATCTGTCTGTCTGTCTGTCTGTCTGTCTGTCTGTCTGTCTGTCTGTCTGTCTGTCTGTCTGTCTGTCTGTCTGTCTGTCTGTCTGTCTGTCTGTCTGTCTGTCTGTCTGTCTGTCTGTCTGTCTGTCTCCCATGTAGTGAGGGAAGTTTGCCGCCCTACTCGCGAACTAAAATTTAAAGGTATATGGGCTTTGTCAAAAAGTCTTTTTGCATCATGAACTATATTCAAGACTGTAGTTGGAATGAGGAAGAACACAGACAACTAGGAAATACGCTGCGAGAGTATAGGGTCAGAACCTTAATTACACATGTGAACATTGGCTTAATGAACTATTTCCGAAACTGCTTGGTCAGCAGTGGCCTCCTGATGTACCCTCTTACCGATGCCTTCGAAGAAGCCCATCACGAGTCCCATAGTTGTGGCCTCGGTTCCGGCCGGCGCCACTTCCTCGGCGTAAGAAGGAATGGCCGTGAAGAAGGCTCCGAGAGCCAAGCCGAGCAGTAGCTCCACAGGAAGGGTCACCCAGGGGTTAACGATTATCGAGTACAACGCAAAGGAGACCGCCATCGACACAAGAGCGGCGCGCAGAACGAACACGTGTCCCGCCTTGCCAATGGCCCAACCCGCGCACACAAAGACCGGAAGTTCGGCGAAGCTACGCACCGCCACAGTAGCACCCATCAGCGCCGATGAAGCACCGAGGTTGTCCAAGTACCAGAAGTGGTACTGCCACACGATGCCCACGAACACGCCGCCGATGGTGGCGTCCAGGAGGAGAAACCACACGCGACTGTCCTTGTACACAAGGCGGAACACGTCCTTGGCAATGCTCTCGGTGCTCTTGCTTTTCCTGATGTCGCAGATGCAGACGCAGGCTGCATCGACGAGCATCAGTGCGGCAGCCAAGTAAAGGCCCGCCGAATAGTCTGTGCGAGACGACGGGCCGCTGGTCCCCTTGAGGCCATCGATGAGGTATCCGCTTCCGGCGGCGAATATGCCCCATCCCACAGTGCCCCACAACCGGTGCAAGCCGAATCGACTCTTGGAGTCGGCACCTTCGCTTTCGAGAAGCTCGAAGCACCCGGTGTCCGTCAGAGAGTTGGCGCAGCCGATGGCCGCGTAGTTGACCGTCACGAAGATGCAGTACAACCAGAATACCGCCGTTGCGAGAACAGAGCCCGACGCAGCTTCTGAACCCCTGCCCGTCAAAGGACAAAATATATTGCAAGTTCCGGATACATTTTCAACTTTCCCGGCAGGGAACCTTAGCGTTAGATTGGTGTCGCTGACGTTCGCACGCACTCGTACACTTTCATACTGCACGTCGTTCTCTGATTGATTACCTTCCCTGATGCAGGTTAAGTGACAGGACAGGTCCACTAGAGCTGGTTGCGTTAAATTTAGTTGGGGAAGTGGTATTACATGAGATCTACTCGCAATGTCTTCAGGTGTGACGGATATTGACAAGTTCAGCTGAGTGGAACCATTGCCTTCTGTCACTCCTTGAGCGGCGGCAGGCAGGAAGTTTATCGCTGCGAACGTTGCCATAATGCAGATAAGGAAAGACAGGATGACGACCTTGATCTTCCTTGAGTGGTCGACGATAGCGCCGAAGATCGGTTTTGAAGCCGCGGAGAAAAAGGGTGCCACGGTGTAGATAAGGCCCACTTCGACGGCAGACACTCCACGGTCCTTAATCAGGACGCCGATAAAGGGCAGGAAGCCAGAAAGCGCTGCGAAAAACACAAAAGTGTGGTGTATAAGCAAACAAGCTCTATTCTTGTTTAAACAAGTGGTTTCCACGACACGTGAGCTGAATATTGTAGTAAAATGTACTGTGCTACTTCTCGTGCAGTGCGTAGTTTTCATACTTATATTCATATTTCATATTCATATTCAGCGCTGCGTCTCTCTGTGTGGCACGCAGATAATGCAGATCACCTTGAAGTGAGTAACGCACAGCGAAAATAGAAACAAAGACAAGCGGAGACTGCACAATACGTGTGCGATTTAGACCTGCAGCTTCTTGCCTACCGGATTTTGCTTGTTCCATAAACCATCTAGATGCGCCAGAATGGATCAACGAAACTGTGCATGACGTATTTGTGTATTTGTCATAAACACGCAGTTTTCTTAGACGTGGCATGCTCCGGAAGAAGCCATCTCGTGATCGTAATTACAATGCAGCGTTGTGATGTTAAAACAGACAGACAGACAGACAGACTCGTGCCTTACGTGAGTGTAGCGTCAAGGTGTAGATAATTCTTTGACGCATTTGTATGGATGCCTAAAACACCACTATAGCCGTTGTGGGCGCATATATATACACTAACATTGCTTATATAATGGTCACAGTTGATTCTTCCAGCAAACTGCGTTCACGCAAGTCTGTCAAAGAAACGGCCTGGCTTCGTGTCATGTCAAACGTGCCTCTCTTTACGCCCATTCTTAATGTTAGCATAATCTCTGCATTATTTTCGTGATCTGTTGAGCACACATTGATAAACTGAGCGATAAGATGGACGCACGAAACACATGACCAATAAATACGTGCTATCCTTGCCCTGGCAAGTCAGGCTACTTATTAGAGACCTGCTTTCAATTCGGCGCTAATGTCCTTATGATCGGCGAGCACAGCAGCTTTTGCTTGTTAATTTCTTCATAAAGATTCGGCAAATCACTCTCCAATTTGTCTGGCGGACTCTGGCTGTGCTAGTGGGCGTCAGTACGATCAGGTAAACGATCCTGTAATAACATCTAACGTAAGGAAACACTCACACAGACATCTACTTACATCATACTAGCAATTTTGACCAGATAGCTTTATCATCCTGCCAATGGTGAATGTTTGATATGGTGTTTGAACCGCACGATAATGTAGGGATGTCGCATTGGATCTTAAAGAGCTAAAAAGGACTAAAAGCACGTAAGATACAATGTGAACTACAATCCTCACCTCGATCAAACTATAGCGTTACTCACTAGCAGGCCTGGACCGAAGGGCTAATCGCGGAGCCTGCGAAACTCGCATCGTTCCCTAGCATAGATCAGCTTTTAAAAGCTAAATGAGTGTTATGCCCATAGTACGACAGCGTAACCATACTGCGCTACTGAGCACAAAAAATTAGCTTGTTACTCCGGCTGACGAGCCAAGTATAGTGTAGGTCAAAGTACAGGCTACAAACAACGTACATGACGCCAATGGCGTGTAACAGCATTTGGTTTCATAACAGGCGAATCGTGGCTGATGTCGGCACGTGCACCATCGCGTGACTTTGTTTACAAAGTGCGCGTTCTGTTTGTATTCTCATTATGAGGCAGAAACGTGTTCGTCCTGTTGTTGCCATTTCACATAATACTGAAGAGGGCGTAAACGGCCAGCTTTTGTGCATGCAACCAAAAATGGAAGCATGAGGAAATGAGCAGCGCCTTCGAAAATTGCATGACGTCTGGCGACGTACTGCATCTTGCACAAACACATGCACATGGTTTGTTCAAGGGCACACTGTGCCTTGGAGGTCAAAGCTCATCTGATCAAAAACGGTTCTGGTCAATGCAGTCCATTCATTATCAGAACTGAGTTTGACCAGGTCTGACAAGGAAGAGATTGCATTCTTATGCATCAAATGTTGGTGATTTGGGCATCTCATTTAGAGCGTGGCCCAGTGTCGAACAACTGTAGCTTTTCAGTAAATGTTTTCTTTACTTTAGCCTCGAGCATGTATTCATAATTGATGCAATTAGCACTATCCTTTCGTGCTCTCAACAGCTTTCGATGTTACTACAGTTTCGTTTGTTTGAACTTCAATGAAGTTCAGCGAAATCTGCGTAAATGCGAGTCGAAAAACACTGTTAAGCACCTGCGTCACTCATTTCTGAGAGGATGTATTGCACAAAAATAAAAAATAAATAAACGAAAACGGTGCTCTTTTACACGTACATTACACGAACGGTTGCGATGACATCTTAACAGGTGCGTGCGGGGCACTGTTCTCTTGACAATGGGAGCGACAAACAATACGTGCAGTGAAGCGGTTAAAGCGAACGTGTTATAGAGGCATGGCAACTGCCGAGCACTTACCGCCGTAGTAAAAGAAGTAGTGCGCCTTCATTGGCAACTCCTTCAGGTTAATGTTCGGCATCGTGCGAAAATTTCAATGGTCCTCGCGGCGCACAAGTGCTGCTTTTTGGGCTCTCCCCTGCGCTCACTTGAGTTGCTTGTTCGATTCTTTTTTTTTTTTTTTTTTTTGCTTATTTTCTGCACGCTTCAAATTGCAGTTATTACACCTTCCGATCTCCGCAAAGGAGTATCGCGCTATCACCTTGGGCGTCGTTGAAGGCTGCGACGAGCGAAAGGTGGTGAAGTCCTGCGGATAAGACGGTCGTCAAAGGTCGACGAGCCCGGCTGACGCTCCATGCCTGAGTAAAAACCGAAAATCCAAAACACTCGGCGAGAGCAGTTCACGTTCAGTCAAATTCGGTAGCTCTCTTCTCGCTTGCCTGGAGGTGTGGCATTTGGTGCTCTCGTGTCCTGGCGGATCTCATAGATTCCGGTGAGTTTATCGCAATGCCTCGTACCTCCTGGGCTAATCGGCTGCCGCTTCTGCCGCTGCTGTAGCTTTTCCCCGCACGCCTTGCCCGTTATCTTTCAAGTCAGCCGGCCGCCTGCACTTGTTTCGCGCGCGCTCTTCTTCTTCGCCTTCTTTTGATGTTCGTGTTTCTCCGTCCTTCTTTCTTCCCAACTCTCTCTCTCTCGCGATCTGCTTACATGCCAAAAGAAAGATGTTGCCAGGCGCTCTCCTAGCCAAGTCCTCACCGCGTGAGTGCCTCTAACACACGTAGCCCCCTCGGGGCTGATTCACCGACAGGAACGCGACGCGCTGCGCGAGCTTTTCGCTTTTTCGTGCACTTGCCGCTCAGCTGACGGCGGCGCGCTTGCGTAGTCGCGGAAGACCCCGAGCGACAACATCCTGCCGTTCCAGCCGACGAACCCGCGCCTCCGGCCAGCTGTTTGCAAACGCACACTCAGGGCCTTGCTACGACCGAGAGCTTATGCATTGAACGAAAGGCGTGCATTTTTTTTTCCTGTTTATCCCTGGCGATGGATTGTTTTGGAGTTTGGGAAGCGAGAGAAGTGGGTACTGGTGACGTGGGTGTGTTGTGGTGTGGTGTCGTTTGTATTAGGTGAAATGAAAAGGTATCACTTTCTTGGAGCTGTAGTTCAAAAAAAGGATCAGTTTTTGATATTCCGGAACCCGTACAAGTTCCTTGTTCGCGGTCACTGACCAAGTCGAAAAAGGAACAGTTTATGACGTTTCGGAAACCCATATAGGTTCCTCGTTCATAATGAACAAGTGAACAAGGAGCCTGTTCACAATGAACTTGTGAACAAGGAACCTGTACAGGTTACTAAGGGTAAAAAAATATTTCTTTTTTGACTCGTTCACTGCCCGTAATGTACGTTAAGTGCAACATGCTACATGACCGGATGAGCTTTCGTCGAACTCTTGACAATGTACTGGCGCGTTTAATTATCTTGGGAAATAGCGCTGATTAGTACGCAAAGATGGATTTACTTGAAAGGACAACACTCAGCGCGAGACGCACCGAAAGTTGAAAAAGGAACTGCCATTTTATCAAATGTGCATGGCAGAGTGGAACGAATTATTACTGAAGCATATACCATATATCCGATGAGATGCGTGGGAGCTGGAGAATGCGTCAGCGCGTGTGTTTACGCAAAGTTCTGGATCGTGCAAGGAAGGTAACAAAGAAAACGCCGATCAATTTCTGAACGGGACTGCGACTGTTAAAAAGATGCGCATATGCGGTTTGTATACCCTGTTGCTCTTTTATCTTTCTTCAAGTAACGGTTTGTGTTACTGAAATATAAAAAAAAAGTTGTTAGCTCACGCTTTGTAGCGGTGTGCGTAGGTAAATCCGTCCCTGTACATTACTGCGCGACCGTTCAAGCTTCTCATTTTTATTGCAGTTTTACGGGTTTAATTGCAGCCATCTGAAATTCGTATTGAAACTACTAGAAGCAGCCAGCTTTGCTGTATTTGGGCAGTGATTATGCAAGTTCTACAGCTACGCCACCGCTGCATCGCTGTAGCGCGTAGGCAACATAAGGTAGGGAGGTGGGCGAGTTGAAAAGGATGCACGTTTCTAAAAAAATCAGCGCGAACAGGACAGAGCACAAGACGAGGCACTCGTACTGTGTCCTTCTCGTCTTATGCTCCGTTCTGTTCGCGTTGGTTTTTACAAACAACCGCTGGTCATTAAGAATAACCGACTGGATTCTGAAAGAAGGCAAACGCGCGATGGGGGAGACAGAAAGTTAGGTGGGCAGATGAGATTAAGAAGTCGGAGGGTATAACGTGGCTGCAGTAAGCATAGGACCGATTTGATTGGCGCAACACGGGAGAGGCCTTTGCCCTGCAGTACTAGTTCACTGTACCTGCAATGGCCGGAGCTCATGATGATGTTGATTATGATGCAAGCTCGCACAAGTCAGTTGCTTTATTTTATGAAGGTGGTACCGACCGGCGATCACTAATATATGCACTTGAGCGCCTCTATGTTGAACGCATCTGCAGCGAAATGAACTATATGGCAAGTGTTATGGCGGGCTATACCTATGCAGCGAAATTACCTTTATAATGTAGTATTGTATTGGAAAGATCCCGACCACTTCGTTATGAACGCGCTGGACGTCGTATTCTTAATTTTAAATGCGAAGCATTTCTTAGCGAACCTCTGGAACTTTGAGCGTTTCTATCTACGTATCTATCTATCTATCTATCTATCTATCTATCTATCTATCTATCTATCTATCTATCTAGCCGCCTACGTCTGGGTGCTCTCATTATCGCCTCCTTAATTTGGTGTAGACCAAAATTTGCATAGGAGGGTAAGAGGATTTGACAAATATGACTGACGGGTCATGACATGAATAACGTTAAAACCTTGTCGCGTACGTCGTCAAACCCTTTCCACTAGACACGTGTGGCACATACCCGTTTACCACGGGCCGCGGTGTTCGGGTATGCGCCACAGGTGATTGACAGTTCATATCTACCCAGGAACGGCGAGGACAGACATTGTTAACTTAAATGCTAGAGAGTTAAGGAAAACCAACATCGGCAGCGATGTCTCAATGAATCATCGGCAGCGATGTCTCAACGAATGGAAAGAATGAAAATTAGGATACCAGCAGGAATCGAACCTAAGCATTCTGCGTCGCAATCAGGTATTCTACCACTGAGCCACGCCAGGTCTATAAATTGGTTTGGAAAAACAGCCTACGCAGGCGTAATATCGGTGCAACGTCAATTGTGGTTGTGGTGCTGGCTATCTAATTTTACAAGAAAGCAATAAACACTACATGATACTCCTACGATGTCTACTCCTACGATACAGGCGTCATATCAGATTACCGCCTGTAGTTCCAGTGTTGGCTCCGCTTTTATAGTAGTCTATTAAACATTACGTTTGTATTCCTATGATTCAGCAAGCTATATTGAAGCATTGCTCCACCCCGGAGGAATACAATCACGAAAGTTACATATGATATCCACATCACCGTACCGTATAGTGCACTTTGTCCGCCAGAACGATGCAGTGTCCTCTTCATTTCTTACGAGGCTGGGCGATGGCCTCATGCTGACCGAGGATGATACCACATTGATTGACAGCCGCTTTGTAGACTAGGGTACGTAGGCCACATACCCCCAGGTAGTCTACAAATACGACAAACACCATCCACAGATGTTGGTCTACGTAGCATTATCCAGGCCTACCAGCCTCGACGGCCTATCCCTCACCAACGCGAAGGGTGGCTTCAGGTTCCGACATGTCGCCGGCTCTGTCGACGACAATTTGTCGACGAAATGACTGAGGCATCCACGAATTCCAACAGCTCTACGATACCACATACTTCACTACACATGGACCCCTCGTCACCACGATCACGACCGGAAGCTATAACAAGTCATGACCAGCTGCTGGTGCTCACTAATCACGGTGATGATGCCCTTGTTCAAGAACTGTCAAGAACTTCTTGCACACACGCACACGGGTTCGTGAAACGTGCGTGCGTTCTCGGGACACGTATAAGCACTACATATCAGCTTACCGCTTCTGGTGTTGGTAATACCCACGTTGCCATTGGCAGCGTTACCCAACCGTAAACAACTGGTTATATAACACATATGCGGCTCTTCAACATATATAAGTGTGCGTATAAAGTTTATACAAATCTTTAGCGTCATTTTGTAACGTGTAGCTCAGTAAAAAAAGCTTACGCCAAAGTCACTACCCCCACATGCTTCGCATAACATCGACTCCCATGGTACGTGGGATCTGCCGAATTTTTTAACGCACATCGTGAGTTCTTAAGGAAATGATTGTGTTGCTATCCTTCAATGTGACCCAACTTGCTAGAACAAATGTGTTGTTTTTAAATGCGAAGCATTTCTTAGCGAACCTCAGGCACTTTGGCCGTTTCTATCTACGTATCTATCTATCTATCTATCTATCTATCTATCTATCTAGCCGCCTACGTCTGGGCGCTCTCCTGGTCGTCTCCATAGCTTGTAATATACCAAAATTGGCCTAGCAGGGGATCAGTGTATGACGAACACGATTCACTGGTCATGACATGGATAACGCAAAATACCTGCCTCGTACGTCATCAAACCCTTTCTCTCAGTCACGTGTGGCACATACCCGTAAACCAGAGTTAATGTTATGCGGGTATGTGCCACAGGTGATACAGAGTCTCAACCAACACAGTAACCGCGAACACACATATTGACGCGCAAGGAAAGTAATAATAATAATAATAATTCTTGGGGTTTTATGTCCGAAAACCACGATATGATATGAGAGACGCCGTAGCGAATGGCTCCGGAAATTTTGACCATTGGGTATTCTTTAACGTGTACCGAGATCGCACAGAACACGGGCATCTAGCATTTTGCCTCTATCTAAATGCGACCGCCGCGGCTGGGATCGAACCCGTGAACTTCGGGTCAGCAGCCGAGCACCTTAACCGCTACACCATCGCGGCGAACACAAGGAAAGTGAGGAAACTGAAGACAGAACACCCCTGGAAGACGCTCAAGTACCATCCACTCGCCCACATGATCCGCAGCGTGGACCACGGGGATTACGCAAAAACCGGCGTCAATGCTTCCTACAATAAAACTGCTGAGAGAACCAGGCCTCTCATCATTACCGGTGTCGTGAACATTGATTTATCAAGACCCAAAAATTCTTGGTCCTTATCTTGCGTGAAAGACGGATTGAATGTGGAGAGTGCATCAAAAGACATCGCTGCATCATAGATCATAGAGATCATTTCATCGTAAGAGGCATCCAGAATTTCCACCAGCTGTACTATACCTCGCACTTAACTACACTTAGACCCCTCGTAACCACGATCACGAACGGATCCTATTAACAAGTCCGGTCCAGCTGCTGGTGCTCATTGATCACGGTGATGATGACCTTGTTCGAGAACTGTCAAGAACCCCTTCTACACGTACACACGGGTTCGTGAAACGCGCGTGCGGTCTCCGTCATAACGGACAAGTATAAGCATAGCAACTGTAACT